>NW_025778217.1:0-74936 GCF_021130785.1 Homalodisca vitripennis
TTAAAATTTTGCTGTCTTCGGAGAATTTCAAAAGAACTCAAAGGAATATTTTTGAAATTATTAAAACAAAACTTATCTGGATTGGACGGTTAATCACTGAGTTACACTACAATCTACTTCAGTTTGAGATCTATCAAGCCCTTCGACAAAAATGTACATTTTTCTACCTATACGCAATATCCACGTGCCATGCAACCGGTTTAAATATATTCCGATATTAGTGCCGCATATATAGCTATTTATCCAGGAAATGATAATATTAGCTTAAGGACAGAATAATCCTCAGGAGATTACAATTCATTTTATAATCTGGGTAAATGGAACTCCATTTTTATTTTTTCCTTAGTTTGTACAAGTTTTATAACCAGACTATTATATTTCACATATTCCAGATTTTATATTCTATTTCATCGTCAAAATAATATCATGAGTATTATTTGAAAAGTATAAAAAGTTACTTATAGTTCAGTATAATGTGTTATATTTAGAGGTTTAAATTTTCTTGGTTTCAACTGTTTGTAACTTAACATATATGTTAGATGTGTTTTGCTTTTCAATTTAGTTAACGGGAATAATCATTTTGGTAAAAAGAGTTTATCATGAATAACCATTAATACGAGTATATCGTTAGTAGTATTATTTACTTCTCCAATGAGGGAAAATTAAGACCAAAAAATAAGCCAAGTACCAAATGACACATTACGAGTTATTAACCGGCTTTTACAGAACCACCTATGTTTTTATTTTGTTAAATTTTTCATTGAATACATAACTCGATTTTCATATATATTTGTATTCGCCTTCTATATCAGCAAATAAAATATAGGAGAAAAGTTTCAAGAGCTATGTTTTCTAAGTGAGTGTCTGTTAGTAGAACAAAAACTATTTAATAATGTGGGAATTAATATTATTTTTTCAGATTAGCATTTAACCTAGACTATAATACCAAAAGGGCTCGCAACTAAGGTATTGTAAACGTATACTGGCAGTTTAAAGAATTTGAGATACAAATAAAAAGTTAAACATTACGTCGCCATGGAAGTTTTAAAAAATAATTAAATAGAGCAACAGTCAATTAAAACTCGTTCTGCATAACAAGCAATAACTTTCATAAAGTAAAATATTTTACAAAATCAACATTGTAACAAGCGTCATTGTTCTTGATAACTTATTCAATCAAGGAACTTGATATTATCGTTTTGTTGTTTTCATCAGTGTTAGCGTCAATGATGCAGAAACACAACTGAAGTAGCAATTTGGTGTGACTAGTCCCTTTACAACTGACTTTCTAATGGGTCTCTTGATTGGATATTGTTATAAATTCAGTTTGTTACTTAATTCATAGCCAGGAAAATAATAGGTAACGTTTGTAATAGAATAGTAAAATTACAATTTTTAATTATAATAGAAAAGTTACAATAAATTAAAAAAATTAATTTATAAATCGCAATAATATGCAGGATATCAGCACCAATATTCACTCCAACCGAACTGCAACCCAGCTCAACCGAAGCAGTTTGTTATACATTTCTGAGTTAATTCTGCTTATGACGTCAGCTCAGCATATACATACGTCCCTAGAACTTGAAACACAAGAATACCTTTTTTTTGTTTTAAATTTGGTACATAATTATGAATTTATGCTCTCGCCTTTTTTGTAGATTATAATCCTAGAGATGAAATTGTTTTATTCTTAGTAGGAATTTGATTACATAAATCACGTCACTTACGCAATTTGTATTTACGTGACACGATGTACCGTGTATGAACTCGCCTGTCTGCACCAACCATAAACATATGCGATATTACCCAATCATACATTGATCGGACCACAAACGCAATCTCCTGCCAGTGGATGTTATTACTGAGACATGCAAGATCCTTGTATCTACAGCACTTGTGGCAAGTTGTAGTCAAACTTTATTACTGCAATATGATCTCTGTAAAAACAAGAAATGTATAAACTTGTTCATAAATACTCATTAGTTCTTATTGTAATCAATTAGAGCTTTACATCAACTCATCTAATTTTAGATCCTGTTGATGTAAAATCGACTATATTGCAAGCTGAACATTGATTCCCTCCTCGTATCAAACGATGGCATTGTGTTATATAAGAGACTAACAAGCTGAGCATTTCGGTAACAATAGTTTTTGGTGTCGAATCTCTGGCCGCCGTTATGACCAGCTGTATAATATCACATATAACTACAGAAGGTTATATATTTGCCTATCAGTGTAAATATATTATAAGACACATTTATTAAATTTGGCAACATATTTTTTAAAAGCCATTATTATGTAACCTTAAAAACAGAAATATTCTGTGCTGATAAATGTAACTGATATTTACCAAAATTATGGTTTATTTGTTACTTGATGTATTTTGAAAAATTTTCAGAACTGTTTGTCTTAATGACAGTAAACTGTCATTAAGACATCTTCAAACTGTAGACGTGTACGGAATTTGATATATATATATATATTTATATATATATATATATATATATATAATATATATATATAATTTAAATAAACATTGAATCGCAAAAAGTACTTGCTCCGCCGGGAGTCGAACCCGGATCTCTCACTTGCCGGGTGAATGTGCTACCATTACACCACAGAGCGCTTACTTTTTTCCGATTCAACTATTTTGTATTTGGCCGTATCTGTCACATATGCGTTGAAATAAGCAAACTAACATATGATCGGAAGACCAAATACCTATCATACGACTTTTATTTACATTACATTTTATAAATGGCAATAGCCTTATTTAATTTATATATACTAGGTGTCTGCGTTGTTTAAGTTCTTTATACAAAAATAATTCCTCAATGTTGATATAACACTCTTGTTTTGGCCTCAAAAACCCTTTCCATCTTTTACAAAATACAAGATCAGAAGTCTTTTCTTTACTAAATAAATTGAATGCCAATATACATTATCGTATGTTTGATGTTTAGAAAAAGTCATCTCTTGTATTTCTATTTACTTCTGTATAAAAATAATGTCTTAAAAAATGCATCACTTTTAACATTGTCCTTATAGGCTTACAATCACGACGCGACGTTCCTATACGTAAAATATACCAGGCTTTTTAATGAAGATTCATGGGGTTTATTGCATATTAACATTTTCTAGGAAGGCAATAATTCTAAATTCTCCAAAATTCTTCTTTTTTTTTGTTAGATATTGGTAAGTACCCATTTATATCCTACATATTGTGTTAATTTGGAAACAGCCAGGGTGTTTATAAAAATTAAATTAATACGAGTATATCAATTCATTTGTTATCTTACAGAACAATAAAGTATCGTAAATTTATTTTATAACAATTTGTATGTATATGGTATTGGGAAACACAAAAACGTTGTACTATATTTGCTGCTTGGTTTAAAATCAATAAAACCCAACCAAAAAGAATACATAAAACAAACTATGAAGTATTATTTTGAAACTTCAACGTATGCACTTGATTTTGCCACTGTGGATGTAGGTTTTTCAACTGCAGTTTCATTTATTTGTCCAAAGCTATTTTGTTATTATATTGAAAAATCCTATTTTTTTCTGTCTTATAATATTAAATGTAAATGTTGTGTTGATTTATTTTTACTAGTTATAGTTGATTGTTATCCGTCATCCATATTATTTTTAATTTCTAAAACAAATAATACCTCACGCAGTCAAAAACTTCTTCAAAAATATTAACTCATGTGACTATGTAAGTGAAAAACTTAAAAAACTGTAAGTGATGTTTTTGGTTTCAATACATACAACTGTAGACCTTCTTGAAAACCCCTTAAAAATATAATGGCAGTAATTTATTAAGAAGGGGTAGGAATGTGAATTTCAAATAAAAATTCATTTTATTTGTAGGTGTCGAAATCAAGATTTTACATTAGTTTTTTTGAGGGCCACATGGTTTATTTAATATGTTATTTTTAGTTGTCCGATAATGATTTCCTGTGATTTGATTAACATTGTTACAATATTTCAACGTTAAGGAATTAAAATTTAAAATGTATTTACAACTAGACCCATTCGTTCAAAATTCAACATGCAGATTATATGATTATTGTGAAAAACAATAATTTCTTTACATTAATTAAAGAATAGTCTTAGAACTCATCACACATTCTGTAATCAAGAGGTCCTGAAGAAAAAAAAACAAAGAACTAACATTTTGAAAATTTTAATTAATTATATTACTTTTCAGCTGATTTTGCTCAAAAATAGTAGTATAAGAAAGAAATGAACGAAATTTAACATTTTAAGTAGAAAACTAATCGTAGAAGCAAAAACTAGACATTTAATTTATGCAGCTCAAAGCAAAAACAAATAAATGCCGAGGACCCATAACAAATTGAGATTTGGTAATGTGACTACTCAGCTGACATCTTTCGCAAAACCTCTCAGTTTCTTTATTAATCTGTTATTATACTTCATTATTCTTTTCATTTAATTATTTTCCAAAACGCCAAAAGATTATTAATATTAACTAACCAAGTTTTATGTAATTTTGTAATATATTCATAGAAAAACTATAGTTTTTAGTAAAATATTGATGTTTGCTTTGGTATTCTGTTATTATAAAGCATATGGCAATAAATTTAAAACAGAGTTATTATTAAAAATATTTAACCAATCATTAATTATAAAAGACAGGAAAATGCGCAATTATTTAAATTCCTTAATTGAATACGCAAACTATTCTATCTCCGATTCATAATAATTCCTGTATCATATTGTAAAAAATCGAAAAAAATACCATAAAATATTTTTAGCTAATCTTTTTAAAATTTTAAACAAATGAGTTTTAGTTTATAAATCACACAATTAAAGAATCTAAATTAATTTTTTCTTGAACCGCTTATGCAATGGGGAGATAATACAGTTTATGATAAAATATACCGTATGTATACGACTTTTCATAACCAAACGTCCATTATCGTTATACATTTTTAATAAGCAATAGGTAGTCAGTAATTTATAAAGATTTTTGAGATATTAATTTTATTTATAGTACACGGGAAGGACATAATACTATCATTAGTCAAACTAACTAATGGACAACAACCCTTTCGCGTGACCGCTCACTGCATCTTAATGTTACCCTCATTTACTGTCCTATTTCTCTTAAAATTAAAGCTCATTAAAACATGTGCTTCATTGAACGATTTATTTAATTTGTAATGCCTTCAAAAATAATCTGTAAATTTATAACTCTTAGTTTGATTACAGTAAGTGATTCGCATAGTGCGCCTTTATTTTAAGGATATAAATAATATGATTTTCTAATTAATGATAAAGTTTTTGTGACATATATATAAATTAAATAAGGCTATTGCCATTTATAAAATTTAATGTAAATAAAAGTCGTTTGATAGGTATTTGGTCTTCCGATCATATGTTAGTTTGCTTATTTCAACGCATATGTGACAGATACGGCCAAATACAAAATAGTTGAATCGGAAAAAGTAAGCGCTCTGTGGTGTAATGGTAGCACATTTCACCCGGATTCATAATAATTCCTGTATCATATTGTAAAAATCGAAAAAATACCATAAAATATTTTTAGCCAATTTTTTTTTTAATTTTAACAAATGAGTTTTAGTTTATAAATCACACAATTAATGAATCTAAATTAATTTTTTCTTGAACCGCTTATGCAATGGGGAGATAATACAGTTTATGATAAAATATACCGTATGTATACGACTTTTCATAACCAAACGTCCATTATCGTTATACATTTTTAATAAACAATAGGTAGTCAGTAATTTATAAAGATTTTTGAGATATTAATTTTATTTATAGTACACGGGAAGGACATAATACTATCATTAGTCAAACTAAATAATGGACAACAACCCTTTCGCGTGACCGCTCACTGCATCTTAATGTTACCCTCATTTACTGTCCTATTTCTCTTAAAATAAAGCTCATTAAAACATGTGCTTCATTGAACGATTTATTTAATTTGTAATGCCTTCAAAAATAATCTGTAAATTTATAACTCTTAGTTTGATTACAGTAAGTGATTCGCATAGTGCGCCTTTATTTTAAGGATATAAATTAATATGATTTTCTAATTAATGATAAAGTTTTTGTGACATATATATATATATATATATATAACTACAGGTTATATATATATAAGGTATATATATATATACCTTTATATATATACAGGTACATTTTATGTCAAAAAAACTATATAAAATATACTAATATATATATATATATATATATATATATATATATATATATATATTAGTATATTTTATTAGGTATTAGTAATACTTCTGTTTTAAATGTACCAAGATTTTGGAAATCATTAAGCATTTACAAATTATAAGTATGAGTCTTAATTAAAAAAATATATTTTATTTGTTATATTTTTTCCGTATATTTGTTAAGGATTAGTTAATTGTTTTAATCACGAACCCATTGATAATTCCAAAATCGTAATTTATACGTCACTTCTCACAGTTTATTTCAATTATATAGGAAAGTATCAATATTTGTTAATGGTTCAGTTTCAATAAAAAGCTTTCATTCATCATGCTTACGGTTTAGGTATATAATATTAAGGTATGTCAAGTGTAAAAATTATTACTAATGAGTGGTAAAAAGGAGTAAACTCATGCTTCTCCTTTAATACTAGTTATATTTATACGTTACTTGTTGAATTATGCGAACCAAATAAAAAATAATGAAGAAAATCGAGGGATTATTCCCTTAGTATTAATATATAAATTCTACTTCCTATAAAAACGTTATCAATATGCTCGCCGCCTTTTTGTACTGTTAAGTATGATAAATATAGCGGTGCTTGTATAAGAAACGTTGAATAATAAATATGATATATACATTCAGGAATCTCGAAAAACGTATGATTTTGTTAGTTTATAATAATAAAATTTACATATTATTAAACAAATGAGTCACATAATAACATTTATTACGATACTAGAGTATTTTTCAATATAGTCCTCAATGCAGTATTAGTATATAATGAAATGTTTAACATAACATCTAATAAGTAATGGATATTATCAGAAGTGTTCTAAAATTCGTAATTAAGCATTTAATTCCTAATGAAAACTCAAAAAAATGTTAACAGAGAGATAAATTAATTAGTATTGTTTAGTTTTCGAATACACTGATAAGTATGATCAACATCAGTACCTGTATTACCATGAAGGGCAAAAACTAATCTCGAGGTGATTCTTTGTTTAAAGGTTATTTTTTGACGATGGAAGGATTGTGAAGGAAACAGGATTTTTCCGGACATTTGCCATCGTTCAGTGAAACAAGAAACGTAGTGTTACTGTTTTCTTGTTTCACTGAACGATGGCAAATGTCCGGAAAAATCCTGTTTCCTCGAGGTGATGTTAAACACCAGAATGACACCTGAGTGTGATCTGTACACATCTGGGCAGAGACAATGTCTATATTAGAGATTACCTTATACTGCTCTCATCACTTCTGACAATGAAACCTCCGGTTTTACTACTCCTGGGACATTTTCAGTACAAAAATAGGTCCCTGGCTTTTTATAAGAAGGTATATAAGCTGTAACTTTCTGAGCAATTAAAAAAATACTACGTAATTGGAAGTGTAAGATTGTATTGTGAAAAGATGTTAGTACAATGGAGTGCATGCCGTGCACGATGTTGCTTATTGAAAGCTGCAATGTTTTCCACACCAAAAGATAGATTTTTGCAACTATTTTTATACATTCAATACATTTACAATGGATTTTTTAATGGTTTTAATAAAGTTAGCTAGAAAACTTGTTGTGTAAATGGGGAAATATTTTAATAACTCTTATCGGAAATTGATTTATATTTTATGATAAATTTACAGTGACGTTTTCTATCAGCTATTACAAGTTGCAGATACAAAAAACAAGAAATATATCAGAAGAAAACTTTTTTTACCAAAAGCCTCTGAAATAATTGAATCGGGTCATGCTAAAAGGGGGATCAGTCTTCAAGGAACAGTTTTTCGGAAAACTAAAAAAAACTGTTTTTTCTGAGTACAAAAATAGTTCAAGAGCAATTATTTTTTTAAATATACAACATTAGACCATACATAATTAAATGAAACTATGTAAAAGACAGAAAAACAATTTTTACATACTAAAAAAAATTATATAAAGTGCTTGACTTATCCCCTTTTAGCATGAAATGGGAATAAATGATCAAAATGTTTGTTTTTACACTCAAATTTATTGAAATATCATTGTTAAATGTGTGTCATACTGTAAAATAGTACATGGGTTAACTCAATGAGTTATTTTTAGTCATCAAAGTCCTCATGTTCTTCTTCTGTAGTGGCCACATATAAAATTTCACTGTACCACTCTTCAAATTCTATGGGGAGTATGTCGAAGCTTTATTATGTCATTAAGTTTAGCTTTCTTCAATGGTACTTTTCCTTCCAAATAGGCAGTTTATCAGGGAGCTGTAAAAACAGGCCTTCCTTGCCCTGTAAGGTTGAAAGTATGGCTTAATTCCGAGTCAATGAACGGGCGTGCAACAACTTTCCCAGGAAACTCACTTCTGTAAGTGTAGTGCATAAAAGAACTGATTTGAGAAGAGTATTTTCTGTTGTTTGGGGTGTTTCTACCTTTAGTTTCTTCAGATACAACTTTTTTTTTATAAAAAACAGGCCACCAACTTTTAAAGTCCAGAATTTGTTGGGTTGTTTACTTTGTGGACAACAAACTTTTCATTCTTGCTCGATTTTAGAATAAAGTCTGATATCTGATCCACAGTGTATAGTCTATCATTTTTTCTCAACTCACGTTTTATGATGCTGAAGTCCCTGTCACAGGGCAGAAAGGAATGGCCTCTAATTGGGTAATACTGCTCTACCTTGTCGAACAGTTTGAGTTTCCGTTATGGCGGAAAGAAATCTTGATAGTGGGTGAGTTTTTTATTCTGGCCCCAGCAGTTGTCAGAATAAAGGTGAAGCTCATTATACTGCTTGTCAAGGTGATTTAAATAATGTAATAAAAATGAACATACTTCATTCGGTCCTTTATTCGCAGTCCCCCTGGTGGTAGAGATATATATCTGCTTTATTAGTTTTTTAAGTTATGGATACAAAACAGATTTACTGAAAGCTGCCGTAAATAAAAAGTTTTCTTGGACCGGTATCTTTGGAATTTGCACATTTTTGCATGAAATCAAAAGACAAACACAAAATGTTGTCATTTGTGTTTGTCCTTCAGTATCGGTTTTTATTTTACAAAAGAATTTTTTTGTTTTGCGCTTGTGAACATGAAGTTCTGCTTGCGCACACCACCTTTTGGCTGCATCATTCAGATGTGGGCTTTTTTAGTTTTATTCTCAACTCTTACACAACTCTTACTGCAAACACAACAAATATCTACTTGAGGTCTCCCAAATTTTAGATTGTAGTGTTCATTAAAGAAATTAAAGAAGAAAGTAAGTCCGACAGTTTCCAGTGGATATTTTTTCCTTAAAAAGGCTGTACATCGTCTTAATATTAAGAGTTGCGTCCAAGTACTTTATTGGCCTTCCCAGGTAGTGGCTTTCTTTAGTTGGAAAACTCTCTATATGTTCCCGTATTTTAAGTTTGGTTTCTTCTGACATAGATTTTTTTACATGTAATCCCCTTTTGTCCACTGGACTTTTACCGAACATTTTTAATGCTCTAATCCTTTCAACCCTTTTCTTTGTCACACTATGTAATGATAAAAAAGCCTTGAAAACATACCTGCACTCGGTCTGTACCAACCATTACATGATATGTAAATGCTGCACAGTTAGTTCGAGCATCTTCTGTTCTTGGTCGCCTATGCTTTATATCATTCACATCTATAAGGGACTGTAGAAACAAGTCTTGCTGGTCCTTTAGTGTTCAGGTTTAAAAAATGGTTCAAAACATCTACTTGATCTTCTTCAGTGACAGCCTCCATGCAGTTCTTCCTCTTGCAGCTGAAACAATACAAAAAGGTTATAGCCTAAAACCTGTAAAAAATATAGGAAAACTGGTGAAGTAGGCCTACTTTATCTGTACAGCAACCCCATTAGTTTTATTAGTAAAGAGTATTAGAACATACGTTAAGTTACTTTAGACTATGTAGGAATAGGGCTAGGAATGAACAAAGATAACCTAGTCCATGTAAACTAGATTGTAAACAACATAGGTAGCCTAAGTGAACTTCAACACAATTTTGTAAATGTTTCATATAAAACTACAGGTTTTAAAATAAAATTGACTTGCCTGCATGGTAATCCGGTAGTTTTCTTTGGTACTAAGTTTCCTTTACTATCGAAAAATTCTTCACCTTGTAGTCTAGCAGCTTTTGTTTTATTTCTCTTCCACAAATCTTTGTTTGCCTTCCTTTTTCTTCCTTGATTACATTCGATATTTTCTTCACTTTCATCTTCAATCATTTTTTCACCGTGCTTAAGCAAATCAATTAAAAATATTTCCTTTAAAAGCTGTGATTGTATGCGAAATGATCAAAAATCAACATTCGTTTTTGTAGGTTAGGTTTAGGTTAGCGAACTAGCGAGTAGTGATCCGTGTGACAGCTGGCTGGCTTGTGTGACTCCACACCCAAATTGTGCTACAAGGGGATCAGTCAGTGACTGAGCTCCTTTTAGCATGAATTGATTACGTCTATGCACTGGTTTCTGTAGTAACCATGCATCAGACTGATCACCTTTTAGCGTGAAAAGATGTAATTTGGTCCTAGGAATACAAATTCATTGTTATCTCAATTTTCATATTTTTTTGACTGATCCCCTTTTAGCATGACCCGATTCAATTGGATTATTTATATAGAAGAGAATGTTTTGTCAACATTGCTTTACCAGCATTTTTTACAATTACATTCACTTAGATGGACTATTTTTAGTAAGCATCACTCCCACTGTAATGTAAAAATGCCAAAGTACGCCACTTATTGAGTTATACGTAGTGTTGAATAGTAAAAATTAACCTGAAGTTAATAAGAACTTCATTGCTATTCAAATCGGAGCCAATACGCCATAAATAGTTGAAACTATCAGTTTTCCTTAAGTGACTGATTTATAGCAAGAAAGGTTGTCGTGTTATACCCGTAACCTAAAAGTACCTTTAAGTATATCTCATGTATGAAATTTATTGTTATTGCTTTTATTTTCCACTAAACACTTTACTAATACAGTTTCTTTATTACCAAATGTATCTATCTAATAGTATTATTATGAGCTCAATTAAAATGTTACCATTAGCAACCTCATTTACAGCTATTAGAATAACTTAACAAACATAACTTAAGCGTATTAAAAAAAAATATATATATATATATATATATATATATATATATATATATATATATATATACTTCCAGTTATTTTGGTAATGTAAGAATATATTCTTGATGAGAACTTTTATATTATTACAGATGGTATAAAAATAATTTATTAACCATTTAATCACAATAATTTAATTTAATAAATTGAAGTAAACTTCTTGATATCATTAATCTATATTTTGTTAAAATGATTGATTAGAGAAATAGCATAGATAAATAAGTAAAAAGTTTTTAACTACACAAGCATACATTTTTCATCTTAAAGGGATTCGGAACGGAAATAGGCAAAAACAGTCAAATTTTATTTTTTGCTGTTATTATTTTCTACTGATATTTACGATTAATTTAATAAAATTGTAATTAAAGGGTGTGGCTATAACCATTTCTCAATCGATTTTTGTGAAATTATATCATACTTTTTTCAGCTTACATAACTACAATGAAAAGACTGACAAAAACATTTTTTATATATCATTTTGCTGATCAATGGTATTTTTTCCCATTATTTTCGTAATAGACATCTGTTTTTACTGATCACATCTCACATCTGTTAATTGATTGATTGTTTGTGGTGAAGGGAAAAACGAACTGCAACGAGTTATTCTACAATGTGATAAAGATTTCCAAATCAAAAAAGCAAAAATGTGTTTGCTTCCATGAGAACCCTAAAGTTTGGTACAATTGACGCTATAGCTATATTTTATAAAGGCAATCTTGCCGAGTGCATGATTTTCAGAAAACTAGGCATAGATGTCAGGAAGTATTGTGCTCAGGAGTTTAGAGACATTACATAATCAAAATACGCAAAGCCGAGAAAGAAATTTGGGAGCTATAAAAAGGCATGACAATCAAAAACAGCTATAGAAAGAATGAACAAGCGGACCCAGAGAACCCTTCCGACTCATCTGGGCACAGTTAGAAATCAAATAAAATATATGTTAAATTAATTCACTGCGTGATTTTTAAAGTTAGCCGTGATTTCGCGCAAATTCACTTCTTTCGTAATCATGTACCTTTTCCTCAAGATCCTCTCATGCTATAGGGCTGAAACTTAAATATCAAATATGACCTAATTACAAAATCATATATCATTTTAGTAAAACCAGATAAAAAAAATTGCAGATTATAAATAAATTGTTATTTTGAAGGATTTTTAAATCACAAAAACAACTGCAACTTTTTCAAATGCCAAACAGTTTTCATTTATAAAAAACGAAAAACATTAGAATGACAGGTGCTGATAATAAAATTTATACAAGTTTTAGAATTGATTTACTTTTATAATTATGTACAAGTATTGTAAAGCTGTATATACTGGATATATATATAATATTTTTGTGCTCTCACTAAATAAATAATACATTGATGCCCTAGTTGTACCTTTACCTTAACGTTTGCAATTATCACACAACTTTCAACTACTCAAAAATATATTGAACTTTTTTTAAATCCCACACAACATATATATATATATATATATATATATATATATATATATATATATATATATATATATAAGTATATAATATATATATATATAAGTATATATAAGTATATAATATATATATATATATATATAAATAAAAGTATAGTCAAATAATTTTCCTAATAATTTATGAATAAAACTAATCATAAAATATATAGGATTTTGAACTGCCACAATAAACTGTCGGGTCCTAGGAGACACCACGATAAAGGTTTTTATTTACTTGATTATAGAGTTCAATAAACGTTAACTTTTCATTCAAACTTATTTTGGATTTTAATAAACGGTTATTGCTGTTAAGAGAAAGGTCATGAAGGTAGTCCAGTACGTGATATTTCATGTATTTATTGAGGCCAGATGCCACTTAACTGGATTATCTCTGTGAAAATCTGCTTCACGTGTAATATCCATTCATTTATAGCTGTAAACAACATTAAGTTGGTTTATTGGTAAAATCTTCTTTCTTAGAGAAGCATTATTACTGTTTAAAGCAATCATCACAAATTTGATCATGGTTTTTGCTTATAGATATACATAATGGATTTGATATGTTTATCATCGTACTCAGTGATATAACAAATAAAGTAATCTAATTGAGGTCTCCAAACTAATTTCTTGCTGTAGTGGATAAAAAAATCAAAATTTTTACTAACTACTATGTCAGAATAAAAAGGTCATTCTAGGATTGTAACGTGTAAATCAGGAATCACAACAAGCCACACCATCTATAAACCATTTACTTTGTAAAACTAACATTGATCCCTTTATACGAAAGGAAAAGCCCTTACTCACCCATCACTTATTCTACAGCCTCTCGATGTCTCAGAGAGTTGAAATTTGGTACATATATGTTTCATGACTTAAATAAAAAACTAAACCCTTTTTTGTAAAGACCATTATTTGATAGAGTTGAAAATGGGGTTGCATCTCCTAGCTATATTTAGTTTTTCCTAGCTATATTCTAGATGTGCTCATAACATGTCACATGGCTTGTAACAAATAACGGAAAACTTACATTCAAGTAATAATAGCAATAAAAACATAGCTACCAAACATCTCAAAAAGGGTCAGGATGTATTATATGAGTAAATATAAAGAAATGGGTAGTGTACTTGTGTTCCCAAACTATCCAAATTTCATGTCATTAATTTCGTGTTCTCTTCCAATGCAAATTAAGAGGAAATTTTGTGGTATTTGGGTTTGAATAAATAAATGTGATAGAGCTATGGTTTTCCTTTCTTATTAATATTTGAAGTGTTTACACAAATAATATGTAATATTTTCGCAAATACGTTTCTCACAATAAAGTTAATTATGTGTAATATATGAGCACTCTAGTTTTATAATTTGACATTTACTCAAAGTAAATGTCAAATTATCAAATACTCAAGTAAAATTTAAGGTTAATTCACAATTAATACGTAAGCAGGTTAATACTCATCCGTTAAAATGATGAAAAACGGAGAATTGGTATTGATCAAAAATTTAGCTCGGCTATTTCGAAACAGCCAAATCAGCATCAGGCTAATTAGCTTATTATAACAAACCAAGGCAGCGACTTCTTCAAAATAAATATATTAGCAATACAATACCTTTTCTGAACTTATCTCCCTCATCATTTAACTTCTTCTAACTAATATATTATCCTTTTCTGTCTACAAAAAGAAATTTCTTAAAATGGACGTTTTCTTCAGTTATATAAAAAAAAAATTTAATTGAAACGTGGAATAGACAACACTAACAATTTTATTCTACTTGATGAGAAATAGATTAGTCAATAATTTTTGGAGACACTTAACACATAACATTGTCAATGTGAAAATAACAGTATTTTTCCGATTATTTACATTGTTAGATGAAAAAAGGTAATTTTAAGTGTCTTGATTAACAAGTATATTCTTCAATATGATTTATTCCCTTATATAATTATTATATTTAACACATGAACTGCAAATACTTTAAAACCTTGATTGTAAAACGTATAGTGTTGAACTAAATAGGTGGTCAACGCATAGTGATACCCAAAGGTCAGATAACAAAAGGTTGCATGTCACTGTTTTCCCTGTATTAATCAAACTTCATCATACAATGACATGTGGGCCAACACTGACGAACTATTATTCTTTTTTCCTTATTTATGGTTAAAAAAAATATTCCTGAAGTGAAATAGAATTTTTGTCTCGTTTTGCATACTGCATTTCATACTATAAACATGGTTTTACTTGATCCAAATTAGAATGAGATTACAGGCTTTAAATCTGTAAATTATTTTTTGTTGTGTGCATACATTTTTAAAATTATTTCTTTACTGTTTTGTCATACATTTTAGCAAGAAGTTTCTCTATTTTTGTTTTGTTTCATTGCTTAAAAGTTTCATTTTGATATAGTTACTACAGTATTGAAGGTACATGATATTTTATCTTTAAGTAATCCTAGAATGGATTGATGTGTTCATATAGTTAGTAAAGGATCTTATAGTTTATTGGAGTATTACAAAGAAAACTTTACAACCTATCGGACTGCAGTAATAACATCAGTCTTGAAACATTCTGGAGCTATAACCATGGTAAGATATCGTAAAATCAGCAAAATCAAGGTAAGATATTTTACGTTTAAGTATTAGTTCATATACATTATATTTAATTATATATATAGAAAATTTATACATTTATTTTTGATGGTGGCTGAACTTTAAAAAATCTATCCATCGAGAGGCTGAACAATTAAATTTATGCCTGTCTGCCTGTATGTTTGTCTATCTTTCCGTCTGTCCGGATTACATTTGTTGAAAAAAATATTAACTCAACAACAAACTGACCTAAAGGCTTTAAAATGAAGTTTTATTTTTATATGAGCAAATCTGAGGTCGATGATGGTGAATATATGTTTATTGCTCTTATTTTTAACGGAATGGCAACGAAAATAGGACAATAAAATAGGAATTTGTAAAATTTTACATTCATATGAGATCTGAACACGTGAAATTTTTTTTCATAGTACAAACCAAAATAATATTTAATAAATTCAAGTTTAATACTTACTGCCAAGATGTGATATCAGCGCACTCTTGTGATATTTACTTAGCTCGCGGGTATATTTATTATTAAAACATTGATATGTAACCTTACGTATTAAGAAAAATGTGAATGCGTAATATGGCAAGATATCTTAAAGGAAATTCTGCAGGCAAACTTATAATTTCGCATGATACTTCATTTCTACGTAGGTAATAATGAGTTCCTACGATGGTGCAGGTCTAAGTATAGAGTGTCACTCAGAAGGATGACACATTTTCTTCACTTTTCTGCTGGGGAGAAATAAATATCTTTTCTGCATGATGAACTCGGAATGACTTTTAACTCTATGTATGACATTCCTAGAATAGTGTGAGCTATAGATTTCAAATTTTCAAGCGGTCTCAGCGAAGCCTGTTACGTATCACATGGTGTTTTATAGAATGGAAATACAATAAGGCAGCCTTTGAGAGGAACATGAGCTAATAACGTGGCTGCAAGCTATAACGCTATATACGCCAGTATCGCAATACCTGACATGATTAATGGATCTGGTAATGAATTAGTACCTGTATCAAATAGAGAGGAAAATAGGAGAGAATATATTAATGAAATAATTTAACAATGCATAACATTATATTTATGTACCTTAGAATACATTTGACTTCTAATTCCGTGTTGCAACTTTTCCGTCAATTTTTACATAACGCTCATAGTTTTGCTTGTTAAGGGCAGTGGTCAGAGAATTTCTAGAATCTTACTTTGCTTTATCTTCTTTATCTTATCTTTATTTATTTTATCTTACTTTCTCGTAGTTCTTTGCAAGCAGGAAGATTTCAATACCTTAGATTAAATGAGTAATATATTTATATGAAACTAGCGGACCCTACAGACTTCGTCCTGTCAAAAAGATTTCTAATGTAGCAGTTTTTTCCTACCTATTTTATAGTCTGGGCAATAAGTTCTGCTGAACAGAACCGTCACCTTGGTGATAGGGCATTGTGAATAAAAAGTAATTAAATAAAACATATATAAGCATTTAAAAGTAAGTAATCGCTTTATTGTTAATCATGTGAATCATTATTAACAAAAATCAGTTTTAATTTCATTGTAGTGCTTTGTAATATACAATGTTTTTTGTTTTTCCAACACGGGAACAGGAAACATACAATTAACCATGTGAGAAACATGGGTTTTTCAGATCAATACCACAAACACTTAATGATTTCCCCTGGGACTTGTTATGGTCATAGCAAAAGCAAGCCGCACTGGAAACTTTAGTCGTTTAAACTGAAATTGCACATCAGTCGGAATCATTGGGATGCGCGGTATGAGAACATCTTCTACTTTATACTTTCCTTTCAGTATAGTTACTTCTATCACGTTGTTTAGTAATTTTTTATCGCTAACTGTGTGCCGTTGCAAAGACGCGGTTGGTTGATATTTTGCAACATTATAACTACTGATACAAATCTTTAATTGAAGATTGTGAGGTGGCAATCCTGGAAAGTCCAGTGAGTTTAAAAATTCTGGTGGATAGTTTAATACACAATCTTGGTTAGTATCCGAATCAACTGATTTATATATCGCCTGCAATGCGCCATGTTCTTGAATTTTGAAATTTAATTAATTTACATCTATGTTTTTTGCAGCCAATATAGCTTGCTTGCTTAACAATTCATGGTTTGTGTAATTTTGAGAAACATCTAAGGAAACTTTAAGAAAAAGTTGATGCAGCCAGTCAAGATGTATATAGGAAATTTGCCATTACCAATGCCAATGAGTTGTTTAGAGAATATGTTCCAGATTGGTCATTTTGCAACTCGACACGCATATTCATTCTTAAACGAAGTACTTTGACATGTTCCCAAAATAGGAGGACTTTAGACTTTAGATTGTAGTGCATTGAGGTCATCAGCTGGCGTTTATCGTGGAATCACTGGCAATGTTTAACGAAAATCTCCGGCTAATAAAATCATTGAATCACCAAATCGGTTATGATAGCTCTGTAGATCTTTTAAGGTTCTGTCTAAATCCTCTAAAGACTTTTTATGTGCTTTCGTGCATTCATCCCAAACAATCAATTTATATTGCTTATTATTGATAAAATTTAAATTTAAACAGATGTTTCAGAAAGCTTGTCGAACTAAAGCCGCCAACAGCTGTTTTTTTTTAAATTCCAAAATATTTCAGGTTACTTTTCATAACGTTTTCTTCATCAAAACCTTCCTTGGATTTCAATGGACATTTTACAAAAAGAATTAACCGAATTGGTCCAGCCGTTATCGAGATTAGCGCTTACCAACACATTTCGCCATTCATTTTTATTTATAAGATAAGATTAGCTCGTTTTAGGCTGTAAATATATAAAAATATTTATAAAACCACCTATAATATTAATGATTTTTTAAATATAAAAGGCCATACTTTCGTGTGTATACTATAATATCTGAATGCTCATTACATTAAAAGATATATAATTAAACTCACATGATTTTACGTTTATTATAATTTTAATAATTGTGATGTTTTGAAAAGTTTCATATATAAGAAAAATTTTACTATCAAATTAAAAGGTATATAATCCAAATACTACTGAATAACTCTTTTAATGTAAAATTAAAACGTTGCTTTTAAAAGTTGCTATTGTTTTGTTATTACTCAAAGATTTTAGGTACCGCAATTTTAGGTTAGCAATATTATGCAAAGTTTTTAAATCATTACTTCTTTACATGATAGGCAACTAAAATTTTAAAAAAGTAAATGAACACGACTTCACAACAATACGCAACGAATTATAGTTGACATTTGCGAAGTTAAATTACTCCGTACGGGTGAATTGCGGTTTACAGATCTACATGCCCATATAACACTGGTAAAATATTGCAGTTCTTGTCAGCACAGTGTTTATACTCGTATTTCACACTTCACATCCATCTCTAACAGTTCAGCACACAACATCTCGTACTGTAGTTGTTTTTGTTTATAACTTCGACTTATTTTTACCAAAAATGTCAATAAAATTATTTTTTCTGCCATTTACATAAGAAGGTTTTATGAAAACGCTATAGTTAAATCAGGTTTATATATTTAGCTGTTTATATATTTATATTATCCATACATATAGCCTACTGTATGTGTATGGATACATTTGCATTAGGGTAGTATATTACATGTGATAACATTTAAATGTATGTAAGATTTTCATTACATAGTTAATAAAAAATTCTCCAAACGTGTAATACTCATAAAAACCTTAACTGAGTATTCATATAACAAAATAAAAATAGTTTCCTCGTGGTGATGGTTCTGATTTAATTACGTAACTAATTACAAAACAGGATTGCACAAAAATCCTGTGGTTATGCAGCAGATAGTCTGCATGGTCTAGGACTCAGTCGCTCCCATCTTCTCGTGTTGTCATTATGCATAAATCTAATGGGCGTGACGACTAAGGGAAAACTGGTAAAATAAATCGGGATGTAAAATTAAGAAGAGAGAGAGAGAGAGAGAGAGAGAGAGAGAGAGAGAGAGAGCGAGAGAGAGAGAGAGTTTCTAAAATGCTTGCAACTGAACCGTATAAACATTATATTTACTATTATATTAAATATGTTAATCACATAGCGGATTTTGGATTTAGAAAAACCTTCTCATTTAAGGTTGAGCAGCTTTCCCTCAAATACGACGCCGTGCATATCTCAATCTTGATTCTATAAAGGACGTGTAAAACAATTTTAATTATAAAAGGTTTTGTAATGAAATATTCGTGACATGTATGAATGTGAGGGTGATATTTTCGCATAGAGACACAGTCCGTTTTAAATTTTGGTCAATTATAATTCTAAAATGTTTTGTATATTTTGAGAGATTGGTAATTTATTTCATAAATATTCCTTAACAATTTTTAAATTGGCATATAAACATATGTGCTTATTTAATTTTTATGCAAATTCAGATTATCCTCACTTTATCTTTCATATATATTATATTATTCAGATTTTTCGTCACAAACAAATTCATTTCCACATAAATCGATGTCAAAATTAATATATGACAAGAAATATCAAACAACGTTGAGAATTAACTCTTTTGGGCAAAAACATTTAAGAAAACCTCCTTTTCAATAAATCTTTATTTTTAGTAAACATTAGAAACAACAATCATGTGTGATAGTTCTACCTAAATCAGACGTAATAAATTATCACGAAATTAAAAATACAATTTAATTGGAAAGATTTAAAAATTCCATCTCCAATGTCATAAAGGTTTTACAGAAACATACAATTCCAAGAAAATATTCCAAAAAATGTATAACGTCCAAGAAAATATATTCGTACAGCATTCACGTATCAGTGTTCCGTTTTAAATGCATGAGTTGTTAGATAGTAATTTTAACATCACTGTTATACAAGTGTTCAATAAACAGCTTTAAAGTTATTCCAGAGTCAAGGATTAGAGTCTGTGTCAGATTTTATACGCTGCATTATCAAAAGTTAAACTCAACGTTCACTTTGAATAAACGCTCCCACTAGAGAAAAATTAAACCTAGAAATTTCACTAGCTCCACCGTGATTTGGGATTGTATTTTACAACGTGGTATACTCAAATTGTGTACCTTATGAGACAATGAGAGCACGTCTTTATCTAGTTTACATTGCATAGCAGTGTAATAAAGATAATCCAGACAGTGTTCAGTTGTAGTCTTTGTGTATCTGATGTTGAACGATGCAAAGGGTTTTGAAAATATTCAACGCCGAATAGTTTTAAATCGGTTTAGACGGATGTGGACTCCAATTCTCAGGAGTTAGGTCCGAGACAGTGCTGTCTCGGACTTAACTCCTGAGAGTTGGAGTCCACATGGGAGCTAACATCAAAATTCGACTTTAAGCCTATATAATATAACTATATTTCTCTTTCATATTTGTTGTATATATTTAACATTTCATATTTATCTAGTCACTAGATACACGAAAATTTCGAAATATTTCAAACCATTACACCATAACTTTTTTACATTTTTTTAACAGAACAAACCGGTTTTTGATTTATATAACAGGTTATGGGAGTTTTGTTTTAATCTTTTAAATATCGTAAGTAAATATTTTAAGGAATGGGACACTTTTTAATTTAAGGTAATATTAAATGTGTTTCTAAACACTTACAACCGTTACTTAAAAATGTGAACGCTTGTATCAATCAATTAAGTATGAAGTTGGCCGCCATATTGGAAAATGGCGGCCTTCTTCAAAAAAGTTTAAAGTGTATTCCTGAGTGAAACTTAAAATTGAGCAGGTTCCAAATGTAAAGTGTGGTGCTAAGTTGTGTAATTAAAAAGTTAGCTATTGAATCACTTTAAAAAACTCACCCGGTATGTATATATATATATATATATATATATATATATATATATTTGTAACATACTAAAAAGACAATAATACTTAATTTCAGAAATGTTTACGTGAAGGATTAATATGCTACTATTCCAAGTTAGGAAGATTTTATATTATATAATCCCCAGGCCCCTATTCCTATTTATTGGGGAGGAGATTTAGATGTAGCAGGGTTTACGTGATAAGTTGGATTCGGAGATGATATTTGGCAAGGAGTTAAAAATTGAAAGTTTTTTGTTCAATGTTCTGGACTTAATGAAGCTTTTAATTTTGGGCTGCTCTGGTCAGCCATTGTGAGTTATTCTAAGTAGGAGGAATTATCTGGCCATACCAGGATTTTCCATGGGGTTTCAAGCTTCATAGGGTTTTTTTCTAAAGGAAATTATGACTTTAATATAAGAAAAAAACAACGGTAAATTTTATCAGCAGAATAAGTTTACCTGTGGGTTACAAAAAAGATTATCCTGTCATCAGTTTTCAGGGGGTTAATGTTACCGGGGGGTAAAAAAACCTTTGTGGTTCTTTTCTAGAGGGTATTATGTATGTTATAAAAAATAATATACACACACATATATATATGTATATATATTATATATATCTACATATACTATATATATATATATATATATACATATGTATATATTATATAGACATTATATAATGTAATTTTCATTACATAATTAATTATTTTTGAGGGTAGGATATTTAAACAAACTCTTCTCGATTTTCGCGAGATTCTCTGTTGTAAATCTTCTGAGTAGACGAATCTACGTCAGTCTGTTCCGTATGTGTCTAAATTTACGCGAATAATTTTGGGTGAGTACAACATTTCTTTCAGAATTACGTTAAATAGTTTTCCCGGTTTGTACGTAATTCAAGAGTTTTATTCTTGTAGGAAACTTCACGCAGTTACGCAAGACTGCATTGCAGATTAAGGAAATCTAGTAAAAGGAGAAGTCGTTAATAGAAAGAAAACGTTTATGTAGTATACTCATGTCAATTGTTTACACAATTAAACAAGATTTTCCTGTTTGAACAAAGAATTCATTTTAGCTTTATAATAGTTATTATTTAACTCTTTGTATGTAATTTGTGTAATTTTATAAATTAATAAGAATTCACTTTGTAGCAGGTTATTTTAATCTTCTTCAAGCTTTAATTTAATTTATTTACATTTAGTTAGTTATTTGAACAGGCACTGTTGTGGTTTATTTAGAAGGGAGCATTTAGTTTTAGTTTTAATTTGAATATTAATATTCTTGCCAAAGGAATATTTTGAATAAGAAGTTTGTTCAAAATTGTATTGCCAACATAAATAATCTTGATAAATAATTGAATATTTTGTTTACCAAGTAATATAAATTATTTTAATTGGCTTTGGGCTCTGAGTTTGACATAAAAACACTCCGTAGGCGTAGATATGGTTGGTGCTCACTGGTTAAGCATTGCTCAGGCATAATAAATTAATAAAGAGATATTTTTATACCGACTTGGGTAGTTGATTACAATTTACTCGTAAACCTGGAATTTATTCAGGCTTTTGTGACCGATAATCCAAATCCAAATAGGAGTGTATGAAAAACTTAATTTAATTAACTCATTAATTTTCAGGAAAGGTCCAATAAAATTCTATTATGTATTTTATGATGTATTTGTTTTTTATTTAAAATTTAGGAAACTATATGTCAATTATTCAATATGTTTTTTTCTTGAAATTGAATTTGATAGGTTTCCTACAAATGCTGTAATAATTGTTTTAATATATTTTGAATTTACCAGTAAATAGGGGTTTCACAATATTTTTTTAAAGTTTCAGATTTTACTATAGATTTGCATTTTTTATTACCATTTAAATATTGATTTAGAGCAGCTTTTTACGTATCGAAAATATATATTTGGGAGTTTTTCATGAGCTTTATAAGTTAATATGGTCCCTATTTGTTCCTTTCTTGGATCAGGACACGGAATGGAAAGCCTGATACCAATATAATTCAAAATAACATTTGAAGCAACAAGTTCATTCTCTAGAAGATCATTTCATGCTGACAACCAGATAGATTACAAGATTACCATAGAGCTAAAACCAATCTTCAACGGTAATACGGCTACTATTATGGAGTATTAGCGATCTAATCATTGAACAGTTCTACAAAAAAAGAATATATACCGGTGAATAAGGCAAATTTCATAGTTAGCTGTATGTGATATGTTTATAACTAAAAGAAATAACGATATACAATGTAATCCGAACCAATACAAAATTAAACGTGATTTTACATTTACATTTCCTGCAATTTACATTGTGTACTTTCCAATCCTTTAAGATATTGACCTTATAGGAATACCATATTTTTAGGATTGCTTAGTAACTATATTTATGAATGACCCAATCTCAAACAGTATAAATTGAATTTGTAAAATGAAAAACCAATCGTGTACAGACACTAATGTAAGAAATGTTGTCATTCATTTCACGGTTCATGTGAGCAGTCACTGTACTCTTTATAATGAGCTATCATAAATAACACATGGTGTGGAATGGGCGTGGGTTACAGCAGAGACAGAAACATGTACAAGCCTCACGAGTCTCGTAACTTTGCTGACAGATCCTCAGGGAGCTATAATTAACTGTTATACCCACGAGTAGACCTCGCCCGGATCTAGCCCCGCGCTCTGATTGGTCGAGAGGGGGTCACGTGATCCAAGATGGCGGCGCCCATGTATCACGTGATCAAAAAATAGTGGTGTGGGAGAAATTCCCTCATGTGCGGGAGAAATTCCCTGCTCACCACTCTTATCCTAGTGTTTTGGGGTGATTTGGGGTGTCAAAACCTGTGTTTTTCTGTAAAATCGGTGATTTTGGGTGTGAAAATCGGTGTTTTTCGGTAAAATCGGTGATTTGTTGGGTCCGGTGAGGGAGAAACGAGGGACGGAGGGAATTCCAATATGGCTGCGCCCATGATGAATTGGCGGGAACAGGGGAACCTAACCTCACTTTCTTGGTTTCGCGCGTATTCAATATGGCTGCGCCCATGATGAATTGGCGGGAACAGGGTAACCTAACCTCACTTTCTTGGTTTCCCGCGTATTCAATATGGCTGCGCCCAGTTGGCGGGAACAGTAGAACATAACCTCAATTGTGAAATTGGCGGGAACAGTAGAACATAACCTCAATTGTGAAATTGGCGGGAACAGGGGAACATAACCTCAAATGTAAAAAGGGCGGGAAAGTAAACTAAACAAGAGAAATAAAGACGAATCGTACCTTATTGTGTGATGATTTAGAGCTGAGCATAGAGGTTCCAGGAGTTTAAAATAAAACATTTTTTGGGTAAAAACTAATTTATTATACTATTTCTAAACAACTATCCACATTGGCACTCTTCACTCCCGCCACACAGATAGCAATATGTGGTGGTGACGTCATCAGAGGAAGTCTGTAACATAAATAGACCTGAGTTAGCCAGTTCTGAACAAGAAAATTCCGCGCTTCCCCACTGGCTGGAATAAGCGCGTCCTTGATTGGATGTAAATAGTATCTAAGCGCTCTGATTGGTGGAACCTGAGAGGCCGGCACTCCTTCCTCTCTCTCCCGTCAGATCCGTGCGGGAGGTCAGGGAGATAGGACGTGTGTCGCTCTGAGTTTTACCCAATTATTTAAACAATTACGATCTTTTGATATTACTCGAGTAAAATAATTCAATCTAATACGTTAAAATATTTTTACTTTTACTAATACTTATTTCAATTACCGTTAATACTATTCTTGTAATTATTTTTCTTAATCTAAATAGAAATTATCGTTACTAGTAGCAGTTAAGCTTTTTAATCATTTAGTTGCTTTTCTAACGTAATATCGTTTCTATAATACCATATTGTAAACATGTCTTACGAAAATATTGAAGTAGATTCTGAACCTGTATATATGGATATGGAGTTGGATCCTGTAAAAACGCTAGGTAAAAACGAGACTTACATAAAAAAATATAGGGTATACGGTACTAAGACCACCTTTAAATTCAATCCCGTCCCTGAAAACATTAATGAAATCGATTGGCTAAGGACGGGATTTTCTAAAATTGTAAATGAAATGAAAGCAAATTGCACTGATTCGGACTACCTCGGATTTACACTTCATAGTCTAAATTTAAAAAGTAAAGATCCGGGCTACGTGGCATTTCGACCAGCTGATCAGGTCAAAGACGATGTCCTTTTTGAAATTTTCGGGGGGATAATTCAAAGTAACGCGGACTCTGTAAAATCTACCGATACGTTCAAAGTCGAATGTACGCGTGTCAATCTCCCTGTTGGTAGTGGTGGTTCCAGAAGACCTGGCTTGTACAATAATTTTCACGAAGAATGTAAAGCACGAACAGGTATTGTATCGATAGAAAATGTGGACAATCTGTGTCTGCCCCGAGCTATAGTGGTAGCAAAAGCCTACGCCAAAAAATATCCTCAGTTCAAAGCAATAAGGCAGGACAAGGGTAAGCGACAAACTCTTAGAGCCCAAAAATTGATGACCAAAGCCGGGGTCCAAATTTCTGAACAGGGAGCGGGGGTCCACGAACTTTCAAAATTTCAAGAGCACCTCAAAAAATATAATATTACAGTTTACAACTATAACAGTAAGGGTAGGGACGTGTATTTTAACGGTAATAATGAAAGTGCTCTGTATAAAATTAACCTACTGTATCATAACGGCCACTACAATGTGATCACATCCCTCACTGCAGCCTTTGCTTGTAAACTCTATTGTGAGGCGTGCCATGTCCCTTACGACCACAAAGGTTATCACAGATGCTCAAACATCTGTCCTGCGTGTCAGACAGTTTCTCCGCCCTGTAAAGAGGAGCATGGAGGAATAGTTTGTCCAAATTGTAACATAACTCTAAAAAATCAAATATGTTTCGCGGCTCACCAGGGTGAACGGTGTAAATCTGTTAATAAATGCAAACAATGTCAAAGACTCGTATTTCTGAAACAGCGTAAATCGAAACACGTGTGCGGGGAAGTTTTCTGTAAAATCTGTAATGATTTCAAGGCCCCAAACCACCAGTGCTACATGCGAGTCGACACAGGCAAGCCCAAAACAGAAGATTATCTATTCATATTTTTCGATCTGGAAACAAGACAGGACGAGTACATTGATGATAAAAAAGTTCATAAAGTAAATCTATGTGTCTCGCAACAATTCTGTTTCAAATGTATCGGTGGTGGAAATTGTGAACATTGTAATACCCGCACTCGAGTCTTCAGACAAGATCCTGTAGTTAAATTCATGGATTATGTGATGGATGTTAGAAAAAATTTCAAAAACGTTTGTGTAATGGCTCATAACGGTCAGGGCTTTGATTTTCAGTTCATCTTAAAATACGTACTGGAACAGACAAAATTCAGTCCAGAGCTAATTATGCGTGGCACCAAAGTCATTCTCATGGAATTGGACAACGTGAGATTTATCGACTCACTGAACTATTTCCCCATGGCCCTCTCAGCACTCAACAAAGCCTTTGATCTACCCCCAGAGAAGAAGAAGGGTTACTTCCCTCACTTGTTTAACACTCTGGCAAACCAAAACTATGTAGGCCCCATCCCACCCAAGGAATACTACTGCCCTGAATCGATGTTCGAAAAAAGTTATACAGATTTTGAAAATTGGCATAATGACCAGGTCGACAAAAACGTAGTGTTTGATTTCCAAAAAGAACTTATTGAATATTGTATTTCAGATGTAGACATATTGGCGCAGGCGTGTATAAAATTCAGAGCAATGTTTCTCGAAGAATGTAACGTAGACCCGTTCATGGAAGCCGTGACCATAGCCAGTGCCTGTAACTTGGTGTTTAGACGTAAGTTCTTAAAACCCAATACTATTGGCCTGGTCCCTAACAATGGATACAGACTTGTTGACATGCAATCTCCCATCGCTTTGCAGTGGCTGACTTGGGAGGAGGATCAGCGCGGCGTCCGAATTCAGCATGCAGGGCGGGAAAGAGAAGTCAAAAATTGCCGGTATGAAAGTAGACGGTTTCGACGGTGAACGCGTGTATGAATTTCAGGGTTGTTATTTCCACGGGTGCCCTAAATGTTACAAGTATGAGAGGGAAGTGCCCTTATCAGATGATCCCTCAGACTCTTTGCATCTGAGGTACGAAAGGACCAAATCCAAAATAGCTAAACTCCAAAATTCCGGATATGAAGTTATCGAGATGTGGGAGTGTGAATTTAAGAAAATGAAAAAAGATCCTAGATTGGCATACCTAAATTCATTACCAATTCTAAACACGCTCCCACTTAATCCAAGAGACGCCTTCTTTGGTGGTAGAACAGGCAACGCAAGAACATACCACAAGTGTGCAGAGGGGGAGTCTATACAGTATGTGGACGTATGCTCTCTCTATCCTTTTGTTAATAAATTTAAAATGTACGTAAAATCTCATCCTAAAATCTATGTGGGTGACAGAGAATGTAGGGGGCGAGGCATGCAGGCTGAAGGTCTTCTTAAATGTAAAGTCCTGCCTCCGCTAAAGTTGTATCACCCGGTTCTCCCTACACGCATGAACGATAAATTAATGTTTGTTTTATGTAGGACGTGTGGGGAGGACATGTACTCGGGTGACTGTGCCCACACCACGGAAGAGAGAGCATTGACAGGGACATGGACGATGCAGGAAATTAGAAAAGCTGTAGAAAAAGGCTATACCATTTTAGAAATGTACGAATTATGGGAATACGAGGTAGTGACCTATGAGGATGGCGGACTCTTCACAGACTTTGTAAATAAATTTTTAAAAATCAAGCAGGAGGCATCGGGCTACCCTTCCTGGTGTCTCACTGATCAGGACAAAGAAACGTACATTAAAAAATATTTTGAACATGAAGGTATCAGACTTGACCAAACAAAAATTGAAAAGAACGCGGGCCTTCGCTCCCTAGCAAAATTAATGCTAAATTCGTTTTGGGGAAAATTCGGACAGAGAGAGAACCAGACAAAGACATCGATAATACGATCACCCGACACATTTTTCAAACTACTAACCAGTCCCGGGACACAAGTAAATACGGTTCAAGAAATTAACGAAGAGGTTCTCCTCGTAAATTGGCAAAACATAGAAGAGGTTAGCGAGTCCCTCAGAACCGTCAACGTCGTCTTGGCCGCTTTTACCACATCTCACGCGAGGTTAAAAACTGTATGAACACTTGGAACAGCTACAATCTCAAGTCCTTTACTATGACACAGACAGTGTACTGTACATACATAAAAACGGCATGTATAAAGTTCCTACCGGTGACTACCTCGGGGAGATGACCGATGAGTTGGTCGACTACGGTCCCGGGTCATACATTGTAGAATTCGTTTCTGGTGGTCCTAAAACCTATGCCTACTTAGTGTGGTCCACAAATAAAAATTCGTTAGTTGAAGTCTGTAAAATTAAAGGTCTCACTCTAAATTTAAAAACTAGTAAACGTCTAAATTTTGAAAAATTAAAAGAAATGGTGCTTAGTGAAACGGATCCAACTCTAGAAATAACAGAAAACCGTATTAGACGGACAAAAGACAAAAACATAGTTACCGTAGAAGAGACTAAACTATTTAAAATTACCGGTCCTAAGCGTAAGCGGGAAGGAGAGTACGAGACACTACCGTATGGCTATAGTAAAGTTTCTAAATATTAGTATATTGTAGTATACTCACAGTGGGTGTAAATATAGCCTCCTTCACTCTTCTAAACACAGACACCACAAACAATAACCTTCGTAGGTCAATACTTTTCCCCCTCATCCTCTTTAACTTCTCCCGCGATTGCTCGAGTAGATGCTGCTTCTCCTCCATCACTGACCGAGACTGAACGCTCTCCTCGCAACCGTGTACCCCCACTACCACACAGCGTCCAAGACCAAAATCACCTTCCTGTCACTGTGCTTGCTACCGGCCCTCGCAGACCCAAAAGCCTGAGTGTGTGTGTGTATGGGCTCTGAGGTCCCGGACGGAGTGGTTGCGATCCTTCAGGTGGCCTAAACTCCATAATTCCTTGGGATCATGTGTGAATGTGTGTGGCAACGAGGCGGGCTAAAACCCATAGATGTACTCTTGCCGTGAATGTGCCGAGAGGTTCGTGGCCTTGGGGGTGTGAATGTGATCCTTCAGGTGGACTAAACCCCATAATTCCTTGGGATCGAGTGTGAATGTGTGGGAGATAGTGATGGACCGGATCAGCCATGGCAGATTACAAATGTATATAGTGTTGATATTACTGTAAAATTGTAAATACTGTTGTAAACACTTATCTTTGTGCAAAGTGTGAGGTCTCAGTGGGGGAGTCGGTGGTGGGAGAGTAACCGTGGAGGCAGTGGTGGTGGTGGGAGAGCACTTCATTCTCAATCATGGCGTGGAACCCAAAGAGCCTCTATGACCTTTGTCTGCGGCAAATTGCCCAACATCCTATTCGCTTCTTACGATATATCCAGATCCCCGAATCCATCCGTCGGGAAATTAAATCTAAACATCGCGAATGCTGCTTTGAATTGGTAGTCAGATACAAAGAAGTTTACGACGGACGTGGACTACGCAGACTTTGTCATATGTGTGCTCGAGACCGTTCAGCTGTTTGGCAAAAAGAATCGTCGACCGCGTATTACTTCACGGAAGATACATTTTACACAATGCGTAGTTTATGGGAGTGCACATCGTGTAACAATCGGCTCTTTTACTATAGGACCGGGCGTTGCATGTGCGATTATTCCATTGTCTAAGCAACAAGGGATGGAACAGTATTTGGTCACCGGGCGACAACCAGTTACTTCTGGACTGGCCCTCAAAATCAAATACTGTTTAACCTGGGCATCGAGCATGCTAGTGTTCGATGTGGGTGTTCCAAACCACACCACTTAGACTAATATAAATACCGGTATACAGATTTTTTTCTTCATTTTGAAAGATGGACGCGATAGCGAAAGAACTGCACAAACCGGCTAGGAAAAACTATCCCAGACGCAGGGTTACTCTGAAGGGACTCAATGATCTATACCAGGCTGATCTAGTAGAGATGATCCCGTATTCAAGGGTGAACAAAGGTTACAAGTATATATTGACAATGATAAACTGCTTTAGTAAACTTGCGTTTGTCATTCCTTTAAAAAACAAGACCGGTGCAGAAGTCGCGCATGCACTAGAACCTATAATGTCTAAACACAAGATGAAAAACCTTCAGACTGATCAGGGTAAGGAGTGGTACAACACTCACGTCAAAAAGCTAATGGACAAATATAAAATAAACCTTTACTCGACCTACTCACATCTGAAAAGCTCTATTGTAGAGCGTCTAAACAGAACATTAAAAGAGAAAATGTATAGAAAATTCACGACACGTGGAAGTTACGAATGGTTCAGTATTCTATCTGATATAGTCAAGGAGTACAATAATAATGTCCACAGAACAATCGGTATGAAACCAAAAGACGTTAAACAGAAACACGTAAAACAAATCCTTGTCCGTTTAAACAAAACCACAAAAAGAAAACAAAAAATTAAAATCACTAAATTCAAGCTAAACGATAAGGTAAGGATTAGCAAATACAAAGGAGTTTTTAAAAAAGGTTATCTGCCTAACTGGACAAATGAAGTATTTACAGTATATGCAATAAAACCTACAAAACCCGTAACGTACATTCTACAAGACTCTAAAGGTGAAGTATTGAAAGGTGGGTTTTATGAACAAGAACTCCTCAGGTCCAAAACTGGTAATGTATATCTAGTTGAGAAAGTGTTGAGGCGGAAAGGAGACAAAGTACTTGTTAGATGGCAAGGGTTCGATAAAAACAGTGACACATGGGTGAGCAAGCATGACATCACCACACACTGAGTGTGACTGCAACTGCAGTCGTGGGACCGGATGCAGCTGCACCAGCCGCTGCGTGGGAGCGGATGCAGCTGTGCGCTCCAACGTCCAGGAGGGCTACCAGTTCAGCTCTGTTACTTTATATACTATGTCATAATAATGTGCAACTTAGTTTATCTTCGACAATGAGACTGATTAGTCAATCTGTGAAATTACCAGTGAGAAACTTTGACGAGTTTGTAGGTGGTGGTATGAATCGTACAAATAAAAACGGTCCTCTGCTACCTGACACGATTCGCGGATTAATTGTTGGACCGTCCAATTGCGGTAAAACGAACGTACTGTTTAAACCTATTGGTAGATCCTAACGGTTTGAGATTTGAAAATGTTTACGTGTTTTCAAAATCACTCTACCAACCAAAGTACCAGCTACTATCCAAGATTATGCCGAAAGAGATCGGATACCACGCGTATGATGACAATGCATCTGTCATACACCCGAGTGAGGCTAAACAGAATTCAGTAATGATATTCGACGACATAGCCTGTGAAAAACATAACAATATACGAAACTACTTCACCATGGGTAGACACAAGAATATTGACACATTCTACCTAGGTCAGACCTACAGCCATATACCCAAACAGCTTGTTAGAGACAATGCCAACTTTATCGTACTATTCAAACAAGACGAAACAAACCTTCACCATGCATACAGTGACCACGTCAATACCGATATAGACTTTGAAAAGTTTAAACAAATGTGTGCTCTGGCGTGGAAAGACAGACACGGCTTCCTGGTCATATGCAAGGACTGTGACATTGATAAAGGCAGGTATCGTATCGGAATCGATAGTTTCATTCAAGATCTATGATGGTAAGGATATACCACTACAATGACCTCAGAGGTTTCTCAATCCAGAGATCCAACAAAGTCCATTCAAACCTGTGCACCTGGTACTATGCCGATAAGAAAAAGTTTTGCGGTAATTACTGTAGCAGACGCGGACCACATGGTTTTCTCTTCAATAGGAGGTGCTGGAGACATAAGCGTGTAGGGATGTACAGTGCTAGTCTACCACCCGTAATCTTGTTAATGATTTCAGCAAGCGAACGGTTCTACAATCGCGATATATGGATAGAGTTTGTGAAAAGAAGTCAAAACAAAGGGGTACCGCTCGAACTCGTGGTGTACCACGAGGACATGCTAAATAGTACGGTAAGAAATCCACAGAACATGTTATCCAGATTCAGACCGTTTTCCCGATCAATTCGGTCAAATCGTACCGTTGAGAAACGCTCATGGTAGTGTAAACTTTGCGCAGACCTGTATAAGGATGCTCCAGTACGGGTGTAACATACCGCATGCAGCTCGCTGTATTCTCATTACAGAGAGAACAATACCAATCAGGAACCCTGTCAAGATCTACAATCGTGCTCTAGCTTCAAAGTGCTACATTGACATTAGCTACAACGTAGGTTACGGCCCCGTCCCAGACGGTTTACCGCGAGGTCAAAGGAAGAAAGATTTTGCTGGTGTAAACAATCTTTGTCAAAGTCTGTTTACGACAGAATTTCTCAAATTGGCTTTACCGACCGTACCAATGTACTGCGATAAGTTCGGAATAACACTGCGTGACGGGACTTACTCAATTACAAATACCAAACAGTTTGAGGCTTGGAGGAGTTTTACAGGAGCTAATCCAAGTGAATTCTGGTTACTCAACTCTTACATGATTCACATACACAGTAGGGTGAACAGACCTATAGAGCATCTGAAACAATATATGGAAAAGCACGTGGAGAGTGACAAGTATACTGTAGCTGAGATACCCCAGTGGAGAGACGGATGGAAAAGGACCTTTGTGTTCAGGGACCCTGATAGACCTGTACAGATACCGAGAACAGTTTACCTAAGAGGGCTAGGTACCGTGGTGTCACTAAAGCAGGTCGTACGCTTTCTAAGAAAGCATAAAAAACGAGCCCTCTTCTTTAGACAGGTTGAACTGCCATAAAGTAGTTAGTATTAAAGTACTAAAACCGAGTCACATTGTCAGTTTAAACAATGGCTTCAAAGGAGAAGGACCTTACTCTCAGTATAACTCGTTTGAGGAAAGCTATAAAGCAAAAGTATAAACAGTTCAGAGAAGGAACTCTGGCCACAGACGTATTTCTAGAAAAACAGTACAAACCTATCCTGTCAGAGTTACGAAAAACAACAGGATCTGTAAAAACTGAACCGAAAACCGAACCAAAGCAAGAAGAAGAAGAGGAAAATGAAGATGAGGCAGCCGTACAGTTCACTCCGGACGTTATGTCAACCCCCAAAACACCTGCGTTCCTGCAGGACGATGATGTGCTTGAAGCAGGACCGTCGTCACCAGACGTCAGTGATATACTCAGCACGAAAGAAGGACAACTCTCAGCATCTGCATGGATACAGAACACGTTCTCCCATCCACTAACCATAAGGTACATGACAAGTATGATGAAGGATATGTCAGGTAAACATAGTAAGATCGACCATACGTACGGACCACGCTACGACAACAATACGCTAATGGTAGGAGATAAGAAGTTATCATTTGGAGATGACGGTAGCATACTCGTAGGTGAACGGTCCTACAGACCTACACAGGGACTTTATGAATTGCTTTTTAATCGTCTGCCTGATGACAAACGTTACAACGTAAACGATATGAGAGCTTACAAGGATATATTGACACTGTCGTCTGCTCACAAGAGAAGTTACAATTATAAAAATCACGTGAACCGTAACGCTTCAACGAAATACAAAGTCATTATTTCTCAACTCTTCCCAAAGACCGGTAGCGGGTATAAGGATGTAGGAGCACCAGACCCTATCTACTATGATGACCCAAACGAACTGTGTGACAGACTCAGACTCCTCGTGTCCTCAGCAGAGATCGGTAACACGGGACATAGGAACGAAATAATAAACATTATCGAAGAACTCAAAGAATCAAAGACTATATCAGGTGATGGTAACGCGAGATTCAGATCATTGATGAGATGACCGTCAATAAGTTTGGTCAGAGGCCACAATCTCTGAAGAAGCAAGACATTCAGAGAGTTACGAATACTGTAAACAAAAAGCTAAAGAAAGATGTAAGAAGACTGTACTCTCAAATTGCAATCCTTCAGAATCAAGCGCTTATTCAGCAGAATCAAATAAACAGCTTACAAAATACAAATGAAGAAGTTATAAGACGTCTAGCAGTTCAACTATTTCACTGGATCAATAAGATACACACTACCGTACCTCCAGCTCGCTTCCACGGCGTCTTAGATGTTGATGAAAACACATATATTGACTGGGATAAGATATTTATAAAGAGCAATGTACAGGAGGAGTCTTCATCACTTGCACAATGAGTGTTGACAAGTTTGGTCATACGGTCCGTGAAGGAAGTAAGAGAGGTCCGCCTGGACAAGGATTCAGTCTCACAGTCGACGGCAACTACGATATCAAGGGCAAGCGGTTATGTAACGTGGCCGACGCCCAGCACAGTCTAGACGCTATAAACCTGCAGACCTTGAAAAATAATGTGGATAGCGCAGTCCTCAAGACTGTGTCTGACGTTTCGCTTGTATCCAAGAAAAATGTGATGGACGCTAAAGGTAACAGAATTAGCAACATAGGTGATGCTCTACTCTGGACCGATGCTCTGACTCTTCGTCGTCTTGCTAGGGAGGTACCCTATAAGGACACGAACAGCAAAATATTACAGGTTTGACAACTACAGGTTGCGCATGATAGGTGATCCCACTGGGGATACAGATGCAGTGACGCTAAAATATCTTAAAACGAACACTCTAAAAAGAAGTAGTGATGGTAAAGTCTGGGAATGTGATAACAAAAGACTCGGACAGATGGCTGATCCTCTTCTCGCTGGCGACGGTGTAAACCTACAGACTTTGAACAGGAAACTGAATGAAAAAACGCTGGCGATAGACAAGGACACGATCGACGCTAAAAAGAGGAGACTAGTGAATGTAGCCGATGGTCAAGGACCAAACGATGCCGTTACACTCTCTCAGTGTCAAAATCTATTGCCTGCTACTAAAAGTATTGCGGACGGAACAGTTATCTTTAATAATTACAGAGTTTCTAATGTTGCCGAACCTAAAGAAGGTACCGACGCTTGCACTGTAAATTATGTGAAGGAAAGAACACCGGATACGGATAAGGATAAATGGTTATTTGGACGTAAACGATTAAGTCAAGTAGCTTCTCCGCTGTATGACGGAGATGCTGTTAATAGAGGATACCTTAAAGTGAACACTCCGATACTCGACGGTGACACGTGGAATTGTAGGAATAAAAGATTGAAACTTGTGGGCGACCCTGTCGACATGAGTGACGCTGTGTCTGTTAATTATCTGGTGAGAGTGGTGAGTGAAGTCTTTTACGGTATGTACAAACTACTGGCTCCGACGCTAGACGCTATACACCTAACCGATAAAGACGAGTGGATTAGGTTCAACATTGTCGACCCATACTTTAAAGACCCAGTGAGCAGGGTGAGATCGAAACCGTGATGGTTTTATTTATATGTGAGCAGCTGACATTTTTACCGCCAGTTTACTTTGGAACCTGGCGAGATGAGGTTCTTGGTATTTATTCTATGTGTAGCTCCTCTGATAGCTGCTAATGAAACTTTGTTGTACTTGGAGAGATACGGCTATCTCGATACTAATACCTCAGAGCTATCCACAGACATTACACAGGCGGTCATTAGGTTTCAGGAGACGTTCGGCTTGAATGTGACCGGATATGTAAATGAGGAGACGACTAACTTAATGAACCAGCCCAGATGCGGCAATTCGGACGAATTAATAGCGTCTTTCACTGCAAACCCAAACTACGGATGGCGGAAAAACGATATTACCTGGTTTATGTACGGTAGTAATTATCAGTATGACCAACTATGTCGGGATGCGTTCGCCCTATTCTCAAGACATTCCAACCTGACCTTCCGGCGGAACCCTATAAACCCCACAATCATTTTAAGTATCGCTCCCAGGAAACATCTTTCGTATTATCTACGGAAAAATTGCAGTAGAGTGTTTGATGGTAGGGGTGGTTTAGTGGGTCACGCCTTTCTCCCTATATTGGGGATGAACCAGACAGATATTCATATGGACGGTGACGAAGATTGGGATTATACAATGGATCTACCTGCACCTGGAAAAGTTTCATTCTTTTTGGTTCTATTACACGAAATTGGACACGCTCTAGGTTTGCAACATTCATCACTTTCGTCGTCTATAATGTATCCTTTTTATTTTGTACCACATGGTATTTCAAATCTTTACCAATATGATTTAGACAGAGATGATCAATTGGCAGTACAGTATATTTACGGACTACCTGTTCCTCCATACACGTCCACCACTACTACTACAACATCTACAACAACCTCGAGCACGACTACCACTACTACCAGTACCACCACACCCACGTCAACCTCTACGTCCCCTACAATACCTACAGAGTTGGACATTTGTACATTGAGACATAGAATCAATACATTTTTTATTGTAAAAATTAGATTGTACGCATTTTACGGCAAGTATGTATGGGCTCTGAGTCTGAATCACGCGCTTAGAACACGTGAGGAGTTTACCAATCCTCTAATAATCACCGATTGGTTGCCGTTTTTACCGTCAGACTTTACAAACATTTCGGCTGTGTACCAAAGACCGAACGGAGAGGTGGCTTTGATTGTGGACAAGACATTGTACATTATTGAGTATCCGTCACTCGTACTTTTAAGACAGAAAAGAATTGATACAATCTTACACTCCAGAATAAATAAAGTGAACGCAGCGTTGAACAGTAATACAGGTAGGACCTTTATTTTTACCGATGACAAATTTGTTGTAGAACTTAACGAATGCACTCTCAGAGGCACTATGTTGGGTATGACCAGTAGCGTGTTGCCAGGAGTCCCTGATGGAATTAGAGGAGGTTTCAGATATATAAATGGCCGTCTGTACTTTATAACAGACAGTCACGTTCTGGAGTACGACGAGTTTACAGGAGTGGTTACAAGATCCGAGGCGGATATCTTTGACGTACTGCAGATCACATGTGTTAGGGAGACCCTGCTCAGGCAACTCTATAACGTATTACGGTATATAAGGGAATAAAATGGGAAAGCACAAAGTAAAGCCAAACAGATTGAAACGAACCGTCAAGCGAGGAAGAGGTCTGGTTTCGAGCGCTTTGCAAAACGCCGGATCGGTCGCTGGAAATCTTTTGAACCGTGCAATTGACGCTCTACCTGTCGAACTCCATTTACCTGGTGGGTACCGATACTGTGGTCCAGGTACGAAATTAGGGGTGAGATTGGCAAGGGGTGATAAGGGTATAAATCCCTTGGACGAATATTGTAAAAATCACGATATAGCGTACTCAAAATACAGGGATTCCGAACACCGAAGAGAAGCCGACAAAGAATTAGCCAAAAGAGCCTGGGAAAGAGTCAAATCGGTAGACGCAAGTATTGGGGAAAGAGCCGCAGCCTTAGCTGTAACAGGAGCCATGAAGACCAAAACAGCCCTCGGTGGAGGGAAGAGGCGGAAGAGCAAGCGAGGGAAGCCCAAACGTAAAGGTCAGGGTATGTACCTCAAGCCGTATCCAAAGAGAGGCGGTGGGGTAAGAAAGAAGAGGAGGTGTTGCAATAAAAAAAAACGTCGATACCAGTAAAACCGTTATCAAATTACGAGCTAGTACACTACGCGAAACTACTTAATATTCCGAATTTCCGTGGAGTTTATATGAGAGACGCTCTACCCAAACGCCCACGATCGTATGAATCGGCCATAATTAATCTGGATAACTCGGCCGGTGAAGGTACACATTGGGTGTGTTACAGGAAGTTAGGTAACAGGGTATACTACTTTGACAGTTTTGGTAACCTAAGACCACCAATAGAGCTTATATCATACCTAGGACCAGACGTTAACGTACGGTATAATTACGAGAGAAGACAGAGTGAGGGCTCAGTAGTCTGCGGACACTTGTGTTTAAAGTTTCTCAGCAGTAATGTTTTCACTTAGCGGTCCTGCTCCACAGGTATCATGCGAGGTATTTCCTCCAATGGACGTGAGCGATGGTGATTACGAAATCGGTCTAGTTGACCTCTCCACATACTATACGATTCCAAATATTGAAACGGGAATAAACGATATGTTTTATTACGGTGACAATAAACAAATCAAGATAGCAGAGGGGTCGTACGAAATTGAAAATATCGAAGAATACATCAAATCCCATTTAGGCGCGGATGTGACATTTAGTCTGAAAGGAAACAATAATACGCTAAAATCCGAAATCACTTGTAATAAAATCATACACTTTGACAGAGAACAGACAATCGCTCCCCTACTAGGGTTCAGTAAAAAACCACTTGAGCCAGGCAGGGTACACACATCCGATGTCCCCATAAACATAATGAATGTAAATACTATACGCGTTGAATGCAATATCGCACGAGGATCCTTTCAAAACGGTGTAGAGGGACACGTGCTGCATGAGTTCTATCCTGAAGTGGCCCCAGGCTATAAAATAGTTGAGAAACCCGCCAATGTAATCTATTTACCGGTGAACGTTCGTAGAGTGAACAACATTTCCGTAACACTCAAGGACCAGGACGGCAGATTGATTAATTTCCGTAACGAGATAGTCTCACTACGCTTGCATATAAGAAAAACAATAATGGGTCTAGTATTTAGAGAGTTGCCGAGCCACACACTGGTCAGTAATCACCGAAAGGTGGCAGCGTTAACATCAAAGAACATAAAGTTTCTAAAGTCTCTAGGCTTTAAGTATGGCGCTTCTATCGATAGAGTCCGGAGCAATGTACGATGAAGTCGTAACGGGGTGGGAATTTCATACCCATAAACCGTACGCCTCGTCTACGTTTAAGAATAACGATGAAATCAGAATACCGATTAGTCAGCAAGACATAATCACAGCACCGTTCGAAAGCTTCATACATGTTAAAGGGACGCTGCAGGCTAAAAAAGCTGACGGCAGTGCTTGCAATGTAAATCTAGTGAACAACTCAATGGCACATTTATTTGATGAGATTCGTTACGAGTTGAACGGTCAAGTAATCGATAAAACACGCAGTGTCGGCATAACTACGACGATCAAAGGACTGGTATCTTTTAAGGAAAATGAAAAAATGAGTCTGGCTAACGGAGGGTGGCTCGGGGCGAATAATTCCGCAGACGCTGTTAAAGAGTTCAATTACGCCGTTCCCGTTAGGACATTGATGGGATTTTTCGAAGATTACAAAAAGGTAGTGGTTAACAGTAAACAAGAGTTGGTTCTTCTGAGAGCCGCCTCTGATAACAATGCTGTAATTTCAGCTGACGCTGCTACTGTTGATCTTGATATAACTGACTTGTACTGGAGGGTTCCTTACATTACAATATCAGACAGCCACAGGTTAAAGCTGTTGCGTATGGTCGAGAAAGATACACTGATTCACCTTCCGTTTCGATCATGGGAAATTCACGAGTACCCCAGTTTGCCGTTGACAACACGTCATAGTTGGACAATAAAAACGAGTACCCAAATTGAAAAACCTCGTTACGTGATTTTAGGTTTCCAGACTGGAAGGAAGAACAATTTGAAAAAAGACGCTTCCAGCTTTGATCACTGCGATCTACTCAATATCAAACTGTTTCTGAATTCACAGTACTTCCCGTACGATAACATCCATGGTGACCTACGCATTTTCTACGACATGTTTACCAGATTCCAGAGCTCATACTACCAGATACAAGGTGCCCCTACAGTTGATTTCAACACGTTTAAAAGTAACGTACCTCTCTATGTTATTGACTGCTCCAAGCAGAATGATTCAATAAAAACTGGCCCCGTAGACGTGCGTCTGGAGTTTGAGACTAAAAACGCTATTGCTGCAAACACTGCGGCTTACTGCTTAGTACTATATGACTCACACCTGGCATACACTCTGCTCACGGGTAACGTTAAGCGGATGGTGTAGGAGCGGTGGAGCGGTGGTGGGGTAAACACTTATAAGTAGCTAAATTTTGTACATGTGTCTCATTCTGTGTCATGGAGAAGCTAAACAGTTTTCTAAACGAGCCTGACTCGGTCGAGGCGACTAGGGACACGTGCTGCATGAGTTCTATCCTGAAGTGGCCCCAGGCTATAAAATAGTTGAGAAACCCGCCAATGTAATCTATTTACCGGTGAACGTTCGTAGAGTGAACAACATTTCCGTAACACTCAAGGACCAGGACGGCAGATTGATTAATTTCCGTAACGAGATAGTCTCACTACGCTTGCATATAAGAAAACAATAATGGGTCTAGTATTTAGAGAGTTGCCGAGCCACACACTGGTCAGTAATCACCGAAAGGTGGCAGCGTTAACATCAAAGAACATAAAGTTTCTAAAGTCTCTAGGCTTTAAGTATGGCGCTTCTATCGATAGAGTCCGGAGCAATGTACGATGAAGTCGTAACGGGGTGGGAATTTCATACCCATAAACCGTACGCCTCGTCTACGTTTAAGAATAACGATGAAATCAGAATACCGATTAGTCAGCAAGACATAATCACAGCACCGTTCGAAAGCTTCATACATGTTAAAGGGACGCTGCAGGCTAAAAAAGCTGACGGCAGTGCTTGCAATGTAAATCTAGTGAACAACTCGATGGCACATTTATTTGATGAGATTCGTTACGAGTTGAACGGTCAAGTAATCGATAAAACACGCAGTGTCGGCATAACTACGACGATCAAAGGACTGGTATCTTTTAAGGAAAATGAAAAAATGAGTCTGGCTAACGGAGGGTGGCTCGGGGCGAATAATTCCGCAGACGCTGTTAAAGAGTTCAATTACGCCGTTCCCGTTAGGACATTGATGGGATTTTTCGAAGATTACAAAAAGGTAGTGGTTAACAGTAAACAAGAGTTGGTTCTTCTGAGAGCCGCCTCTGATAACAATGCTGTAATTTCAGCTGACGCTGCTACTGTTGATCTTGATATAACTGACTTGTACTGGAGGGTTCCTTACATTACAATATCAGACAGCCACAGGTTAAAGCTGTTGCGTATGGTCGAGAAAGATACACTGATTCACCTTCCGTTTCGATCATGGGAAATTCACGAGTACCCCAGTTTGCCGTTGACAACACGTCATAGTTGGACAATAAAAACGAGTACCCAAATTGAAAAACCTCGTTACGTGATTTTAGGTTTCCAGACTGGAAGGAAGAACAATTTGAAAAAAGACGCTTCCAGCTTTGATCACTGCGATCTACTCAATATCAAACTGTTTCTGAATTCACAGTACTTCCCGTACGATAACATCCATGGTGATCTACGCATTTTCTACGACATGTTTACCAGATTCCAGAGCTCATACTACCAGATACAAGGTGCCCCTACAGTTGATTTCAACACGTTTAAAAGTAACGTACCTCTCTATGTTATTGACTGCTCCAAGCAGAATGATTCAATAAAAACTGGCCCCGTAGACGTGCGTCTGGAGTTTGAGACTAAAAACGCTATTGCTGCAAACACTGCGGCTTACTGCTTAGTACTATATGACTCACACCTGGCATACACTCTGCTCACGGGTAACGTTAAGCGGGTGGTGTAGGAGCGGTGGTGGGGTAAACCCTTATAAATAGTTGAATTTTGTACGTGTGTCTCATTCTGTGTCATGGAGAAGCTAAACAATTTTCTAAACGAGCCTGACTCGGTCGAGGCGACTCGATACCTAACATTAAAGAACGAACTACTCTACAAGGTCGAGGGCATGCGAAGACTCTTTGCTCGCTTTAGACCTACAGTTAGAGTGCCCAGTGACTCTTATAGATACGGCCATTTCAAGGAATGCGCGTGGGCACGACCCGACGCTACGTCAGGTCCTGACACTTGTCAGTGTCACTATATGGATTCATACATTAGGGGATCGATTACGATTTTGGATCAGTTAGCTGAAATGAACGATCCGTTTCTTTCGAGATTACAGGTTCTACTTGAACCCTTCCGTGATACCGCAACACAGGGGCTGTATTGTTAGGGTGGGGGTAATTGTTAGGGTGGGGGTAATTGTTAGGGTGGGGTAATTGTATAAATTGAGCGACTCCTACGCCGACGTACATTACCTACCCAGTGTTGAACACTCTCGCAACGATGGCGTTATACATTCTCAGTTATAAGGAAGACGAAGCAGAGGGGAAATTATTGGGATACCTCGAGTGTACTAATTGTACATCCTATACCGACTTTTATGATGTTAAGGACTTTAACAAAATTGAGGTTTGTTTTGAGGTAGACGATGAGCCCGAGGCCTACGACACGGATGATGAGGATAATCCTGTTAAACAGGCTCTAAATAGGTATAGACAGGGTATCAAAGCCGGAGTGTACACTTCCTTGTGGAAGGACGGAGAGATGAAGACATGTAAATACCTCGACTGTGCTAATTTCACACCTAATAGTGCGTTTTATGATGTGACGGGTTTTGACAGAATTAGGGTTAGATTTTGCAGAGAGGATGATGTGAAGCTGAAAGGGTATAAAAAGGGTATCAAAGCCGGAGTATACGCTTCCTTGTGGAAGGACGGAAAATTGAAAACAATTAAAACCATCAACTGTGCTAATTTAACATCCCATGGCGACGCCTGGGATGTGAGGGACTGTGACAAAATTTATGTCTCTTTTTCGATAGATCCTTTCACATACGAATGGGAGGAGGAGGTGGAGGGGGAAGAACCACCTGCTAAAAAATCTCATTGGTCAGAATAAGCGCGTCTCTGATTGGTCGAAATTCTCCTGTCTAAAAGTAAAATTTGAGAATTTACGTCAGACGTTGAGATGGAGTCGCAGACTATGGACGTGGAACCCACGCGGATTCCAAAACGTAAAGAGCGTATCAATGCGTTAACCGGGGTTTTTCTTAGATCTGTCTACTTTTTGGATAGTGATCTTTCAAAATGCGTAATTGTAGGGTTTGTTAAGAATCGGGGTGACTCTCTCGGGGTTCTCTTTAAGGGTAAAAAGGGATGCGTTTATTGGTCACACGATGTGTTCAATCAAATCACTCCTCATTTCAATTCCATAACCCTGGCTCTGGAGAATAAAACCAAATTTTATATTAAATCGGACACGGAGGAGGATATCAAGGTCACAAATGTTTTCGGTCGTATGCACGTGTTTCTCTTTGACGGGGAGCATACTTTAACGCTTAACGAGGCCGAATGGACTCAGTTTACAAACAGCCTTCCTCTGATGTACATTGCTCTCAGAGACAATTTTATTATCGAAGAGTCTGTACGGTTTACCATTCACGCACTAGCATCAGGGTTGGTAGAGGAGGACGTATTTGCAAAAGCAGATAGTCAGGGACTCCTCTGTTTCCACAGCTCATAAATTAGCTCTTGAAGTGGCCTTGTACAAACGTTGGCCCAATGGATGTGGCAGTAGTTGAATTTCACGCATTTCAAGGCAATAAAAGACCCTTTATTCTTAAAGAGCTCGCGATCGTGGGAAACTCTTTTCAATGTCAAATTATATTTAAACCACCTTTTCCTAGAGAACGGTTGAGCGCCAAAAATCGTACAACAGCTCGCTGGCTTGAAGATAACTACCATAAGATTTCTTGGGAGGAGGGTGATTATCCCTACAGAGCTAATGTACTTCGCACTCTATGCAAACCCTTTGCCGTGATTTACACGCGCGGGTTGGAGAAGGCAGAGTTCTTGAGAAAGTTTCACGGTGATGTCCGTGAACTGGACGATATAGTGTGCGAGGAGGCCGGCAATCCGTGTAGCTGTAAAACAACACACAGGTTTGCTTGCTCGTTGCCACAACATACGTCAACCGAGGATCCCAATGTGAAATGCGCAATGATTGCAGCAAAGTGCCGTTTCGAGATCCTTAACAAACAGCTGCACAATACCAACGCTTATTAGTATCGGCGAGTGATTAGTAAAGGGGCGGAGGGGTTCGGCATTTAGTTGAGAATCCCGACGTGTTGGCTTGAAAGGACTCGCCGACGGGTCACATTGAAAGGCTTCACCGAGTAAAGTGACTTTTTACTGTAGGTTAGATACGAAAAATTCTAGAGCGGGGTGAATGATTGGTAAGCTCCTAAGGCTGGCGTAAAACCTGTAAGTCCTGGGGCTCTTTACTGCTCTTACGGCAGGCCTAAACTCCGTAAGACCGGGAGCAGTTGTGTGTGTGTGTGTGTGACAGATACCTCTATGGCAGGCCTAAACTCCGTAAGTCCAGGGGTATGTACCTCGCTCTAGATGCTGTAAAAAATAAAAAAATTTAAAAAATGTAAAATTCTCCGGTAAGTTTTTGAGTCACATTGAAAGGCTTCACCGAGTAAAGTGGCTATTGAAACTTACAGGAGACAAAAATATGTTGAGGAGCGATACATTGTAATGGAGTGAATCGCTATCGTGTACAGCGGTGGTTGGGGCTGTACACAAATACTGGTCACATTGAAAGGCTTCACCGAGTAAAGTGATTAGTAAAGTGAAAGAGTGAGAATAGGCCTACTGGGGAAACTCACTATAATCAAAAACGCACTGGGACCCCTACGGCCTAGCCACTCTGGCTTACCGTGGTGTGGAAACGTGGGTCACAAATTGCAGTTAATGCGGTGCAAGTGCGAGTCTCGGTGGGGGAGAGGCGTCCGCGTATAAAAGCGCGGTGCATCGGCTGCAGCTGCACTTGCTGTGATAGCTTTGCTATGTCTGTGGCAACTAGTTTTACCGTTTTCGCCATGTTGCTGTTGGTGGTGGCTGGCAACGATCTCGAGGTAATTATTGTTTTGATTATTTATTGTTCTATCGAGTTGTCCCTCAACACTGTTTCTAACTTGTAAAGTGTTTTTTAGGAACAACCATCCACTTCAAACGGTTTGCGTAGGAGTCAACCGATCCCTGTGCCCGGGGCTATCCGGGATCGATACTTTACTACGGATAGCGGGTCTATAGTCCATCTGAATATGGTTAGCTCACATTTCAATACTCTAATTTTTACTCCTTAGGTGTGTTGTAGCAGCTTTTCTAACTTTATTTTTCTCTTTTTCAGAATAATGGTGATGATCGGGCTACACTTCCTGTCCTTCAGCGTGAGGTGACCAGGGTCAGTACACTATTGTTACCGTTGTATTGTACTAATTACGCATTACTGCAGTCCCTATAATCGAACTCTATTTCAGAACGAGTACGAGGCTCAGATCCAGAGGATGTTCAGGTCTGGGCAATGGGTGACCACTCGACGCGGCCGACTGCATGTCATAAGCGCCGGTATTGAAGAGGTGATTACCATTATCCTATTTTCCATTCGTGCAGTATTCGTGTCTGCTAAGTCCCGCAACCGGTGGCGGGACCCGCCATGTATTAATTCACTTGTGCTTTAGGATGAGTCTCAACCATCGACTCTCGGGTGGACCGGTGATGCTAACCCAAACATCACTCTCTCCCCTCTGACATCTCTGAGGAGAGTCTAATCGCTGCTGCCGATAGGGCTATAGCCGAGGCGTCGACTTTTCCCGACGAGGCGACTCAAAGGGTGGTGATGGAGGAATCTAATTCCAGCTCAGATGAGGCGATTTCGGTTAGTATATAGGGCATTCATATTATATTGCAGGTTTCGCTCTGTTTACAGAATCAAAAAATGGATATTTCTTGTTGACAGTTGAGTACTTCTTGGGACTTCCGACGCAACCCCTCGACCCGGAGACAGTCCTCTGAGGATCTCTCTCAGTTCTATCGGAGGTTGAATCAGTCTACTCCACCAACAGTCTCGCCCATCAGTAGTGGCTCCTTCCACTCTGGTTTCTCCCCCGACCCCACCTCACAGGAGTCCCTCATATCCATGGAAGTGGCTGCCGGCTCGCCACCCCTCCTCTCACCATCTGCAGTACGTTTCATTCCCTAAATTATCCATGCCACTACGTAGTGTTTCATCTGTTTAATTCGTTACCTATGTTACAGGACATAGATCCCCAATGGGAGGCAATGAGGGCGGTGTCAAGGTCCCTGAGTATAGTCGCTCAGGTGCAGGGCATCAGTGAGGGGGCCGTCTACGACACCGAACGGTGGATGGTGCGGAGACCCGAGGAGGAGGAGTTCCGTGCCGCCGCTCCAGCCGCTTGGGAGGAAACCCGCGAACGGTGGATGGTGCGGAGACCCGAGGAGGAGTTCCGTGCCGCCGCTCCAGCCGCTTGGGAGGAAATCCGCAGCATCCTCGCGGATTTCCTATACGAGACAGCTACCCGCATGGAGGAGGACTCCCGACGTAGAAACACCGCTGTGCCGTCCAACGGATCAACCCCTGCCACTCAACCCCGCGAAGTGTCCTGCCCCGTTTGCTTTGCGAATCTACCAACAATCGCTCTTCGACTGTGTGGGCATACACTCTGCCGTCCATGCTCCAACAGAGTGGGGGATAGATGCCCCACGTGCCGTGAGCTGATTGTGGGAAGATTCACAATATATCTCCCCAGGTAGATCTCTCTCTACCTCTATCTTAATTATTCAATTGGCTTCACATTCAAAATTTATATTCCAAATTCCAAAGGGACGGGACATTATCCAGTCGTAGGATGTCTACCAGTTCTCTGGACCGATTCTTATACTGGATAATGTTTAACCTGGGTACTATACGTAGTGCGGATGTTCCGAAACCACATCCAGGCCCACATCGACTCACCGCATCACACAATAAGGTACGATTCGTCTTTATTTCTCTTGTTTAGTTTACTTTCCCGCCCTTTTTACATTTGAGGTTATGTTCCCCTGTTCCCGCCAATTTCACAATTGAGGTTATGTTCTACTGTTCCCGCCAACTGGGCGCAGCCATATTGAATACGCGGGAAACCAAGAAAGTGAGGTTAGGTTACCCTGTTCCCGCCAATTCATCATGGGCGCAGCCATATTGAATACGCGCGAAACCAAGAAAGTGAGGTTAGGTTCCCCTGTTCCCGCCAATTCATCATGGGCGCAGCCATATTGGAATTCCCTCCGTCCCTCGTTTCTCCCTCACCGGACCCAACAAATCACCGATTTTACCGAAAAACACCGATTTTCACAACCAAAATCACCGATTTTACAGAAAAACACAGGTTTTGACACCCCAAATCACCCCAAAACACTAGGATAAGAGTGTGAGCAGGGAATTTCTCCCGCACATGAGGGAATTTCTCCCACACCACTATTTTTTGATCACGTGATACATGGGCGCCGCCATCTTGGATCACGTGACCCCCTCTCGACCAATCAGAGCGCGGGGCTAGATCCGGGCGAGGTCTACTCCCACGGTTACCATATTCTCAAATACCAATGTATCCTGTAAAGTACTGTAAAGTCTAACTGATCTATTAAATACAGTGTTTAATAAAATAAAAACATCATACAGTGTTTAATAAAATGAAAACATCGTTATAACCTTTTTAGTACCACATATTGTACAAGAAAATGTTTCTTTTTTCACATCCAAATTGACTTTGACACTGCAAGAAATTCAATCGATACTTTGTTTCTTTAATAAAGTAAAATAATATCCAACTGCACATAATGTATAAGTTATAGTAGGAAGAGCTAATTCAATGCGAATGTTAATTTCAGCTCCATTTCACTTTCGACTTAGGCGTCCGAAGTATATGGAAGTGGCGGACTTGACTCCTGGAATCTGGAATCAACATCTGTCTGAAGAGATAAAAAATAGTCAGTGACGAAGAAGCCCATAACGAACTATTTACATGACTGTATTCGTCATCAAAGACCTCCAGACCACTATAAAATGTAATCCAGATGAAGTGTTTTCACTGTCCCGAGAGTTGCACAATTGAACTGCACTACGATGTTTCAGAAACAAACCCAAATCACGGTGAAACAACCGAGTTTGAAATTTACGTAGTACATATTAAAGTGTATATTTTAATAGTTCATTTATTAACGTAATAGCTAAAGGCTTTTCTCATTTTTAGTTTAATATCAAAGTAAAATGACTCCCAGATAGATGAAAAATGTATACTTCATTAGTATTAAATTTAATACATAAATTATATTGTAGGGTAAAAATCTTTTACTAACTAAGATTTTAGAAAAAATTGATTTAGGATTTTTGAGCGTCAAATAATTACTGGTTTATTTACTACTTCACATTGACAAGTGAAATATTTGTGCAGCAGTACGTGACTATAAATGTGACCTTGACGGTGATAACGAGAGGTCAAATCTTTTTGATGTCTTGAAACTACAGGGCTTATAATCGGGTTGTTTATCTCGTAATGCCCCCTTTCTATAGAATTTGGAATATTTTATAGGCTAAGATCTGTAATTCACCGTGGTGTGATACAGTTAAACATTAGAAGCTGATTTTCAGCACAAATCCTAGTGAGCTGAACTCTTCATAAATTTAAAATCTTGCATGATATTAATTTTAGAGGTATGAAGTGATGAAATTTTCTCTATTAGATATTAACCCTTTTAGTGTCAGACCCTGTTTCGAAGTTTTAATGAAAATGCCAGCCTGTTTTTAAAAACGAACGTGCGAAGATACCAGGCTAATTGTACTGTTTTCAACAGCGTTTTTATAAAATTTATAACTTTTTTATTTATTGTTAAACATTAACCATTGATGTCTTGTTTTTTGTCAAATAAATTACTTGTTAAAATAATTACTAGGCATGTTTTATACTTAATTTCTGTTCACAAGTATAAACTAAAAAATAAATTTTTAACCTATATAATTGACTTCCTAAAAAGAATACGTAAAAAACTAGGCTGTTGTACACAAACAAAAATGTAAGTACCTACATTAAAAACATAGAAGATAACACGATATTATCAAAACCACGAAAAAGCTATGTAAATGTCACATTTATAATATGTTGGTATTTGTAATACGAAAACGTTAATTTACAACAACTCTGAAAATAATACCGAAAGTTGATTACTATTTCGAAGGGATTTCTCACATTTTAATTCCGGGATTTTATTGATCAAGGCACTTTGAAAAATCTAAAAAAAAATTTAAATCCCACTGTAGCAACCACTACTTCCAATATAACAAAGTACTCAAAATAAATTAAAGAAACATTACTGAAGTTCTTTAAAGTCTTTGATCAATCATTGACGGCGGACTAGTGATCTGGAAACCTTTCTCTTTGTTATTACACCGTCTCTGCTCTTTGTTATTGACTTATCACCTTTACTTTGACTGTTCGTAGACTGTATATAGAACATGTTATTATTTAAAACCAATGGACCTTTTTATTGATTAAGATAAAAAGAAATAATATTAGTAATAATAATGATATTATCGTTAATAAACGAAAATAGTCGTTAAAATTCACGAAGACTATCTTGGTGCCAGTAATTATTATTATATTGTTGATAATTTATGGATATGAGAATTTATATATTAATTATACCAATTGGCTGAGCGTTAGCAGTTTCTGTCTACGTGTTCACAAGATATCTAAGGAATTGATCAATGGATGAAATTTTGCATCAAACTTTATTTCTTTATTTGTAAATTTCAGTTTATTGGCCTTGTATATCACGTCAAGGGTTAGGCTGAGCGTTATAGAAAATTTTAAGTCGAGTGTAATTTTTATTATAGTCGCAGCGAGAAAAATAAACAATCTTAATTAAACTAAATGAAATTTTGACATTGGAAACAATATCTCACATCCTAATCAAATATTATTATTTTACTTGAAATTTTCCATCTTATTTAAGCACAGCCTTTCATCCTAAAAATTAATGAAGTATGAATAAAATGTTTTGTTATACTAATCAGACTTCCACTTGAGTAAAAAGTGTTACTTGATATAACCATGCAATCTCTAACAATACTTCAGAAAGACCAGAAAATTAATTGATATATACAGGGTATTAAATCAAAAGCGTGCGACACCTTCCTTAACTCTTAATTTTTTATTTTGACATCATAAAACTTCTTAGCTTTGTCACAAGTAACTGGCATTTATCAGTCATTTGCTAATCAGAATATTTTAAAATGATATAACACTCGTAAGTTTTAATAAAATTATTTAGTTTTTTGAAAGAAAACAGAGAAAGTTTTTACCATCCTTAATATATTTATAATTCTTAACCTAAGATTTACAAGGCTTTTATTTTTATATTATTTCATTATCTGAAACATAATGTTCTTCAATAATTTGTACTTAATATAAACAAAGCATTGAAATATTGTAAGGAAAAACTCTTTCCCATTCGTTTCCTATCTTTCTCAGAAAAAGATAAGGCATCGCTTCAGGTATCACAGTTTTTGTCACTACTTCCTGGTACATTTTCTGCTATTTCATAAACTGTCATAATCTTTTAATAACATTGTTTTAATATTATAATTCCCATAGTGATATCCATAATTACTGTTTGTTGAAACAAATATTTGTTTAATTTATTAATAGTACTGCCTAGTATTTTACGGTAGTAAAATAATTTGTAAAGATCTCGAATAAGTAATTGCTGCAGGTAAAATGGTTGTTAGACATTATTCAAAGCTAGGTTTGATGTATCTCTTGTCATAGCCGTAATGGCAATATTGTATCATCTATGTGTGATATGCTAAGCTAACACTATATACCATCATGTCATTGTGTATTTTCCAATATTGGTCTAATCAATAAAACAACAGTCGTTTAGTATCTGTCGAATAGGACACTTACTCTCAGATAAGTGTAATAAACAAATAAACGATTTGGTTATGCTTGGGAAGAAATAAACATAGACAGGCAACAAGCATCTATCTTTTACATTAAATTTCCCCCACCTACAATTGCCTATTTTTTGACAATTGGCTGAGATTTAGCGAGTAAGAACTTGAAAGTTTGCAAAAATTTTATTCTGTATGTTTGTCTGTGTATCCTCATGATATTTCCAGAACTAATTAACATAGACTTTAGAAATGTGGCATGAAAATTAATTTCCCTATAAGCAACATCGAGTTCAATGATGGTACATTTTACATAATGGGGTTCGGCTAAGTGTTAGGCAACGGTTTTGCATCTGTCTTACGACAAAGCATGATGGAACTGAATAACATTTTTTTAAACAAACAATATGATCATATGACATATTAACATGCAACATAGAAACACATGCAGCCTAACAATCAGAATGAAATATGCTCTTACTTCAAATTAGTCACGCAATCTCAGTGAACCCTATTACCCTATAAAAAAACATTTTAAATTCAAAATTTATGTACTGCCAATTTTTTACTTTTCAATATATCTTTGCATTATACTTGGGACTAATTAAGAACGGCTTTAGATATGTATAAATAATAATACTCCCATTGGAGACACACTTATTAATTAATTAATTTGATAAATACAAAACGTATCTGTTCTAAAACACACTGTTAAAATATATGAAATAAAATTGACACGCGTATTTGAATAATTTTAGATAATAATGTTTTGAATTGTAAGTAATAATGCAAATTATACTAAATAATAGAGCAAATGGTATATAACACTACACATGAAAATTGGAAAAAGAGTATAAGGAACAAATTTGAAAGGAACATAAGGATTTTTTTAACTACTTTGATAATTTAGCTAATTTTAAAATATGCGTACTTAAACATTACAAAGTTATAGTAAAATACACTGAAAAGTAATCAGGGCCGGACGTAGGAAAAAGCCGATATATATATACGGCTTTTTCCTACGTCCGGCCCTGATATATATATATATATTTATATCTTGTATACTTATTTATATTATGTAACTTATATTTCAATTTTGACGAGTGGTAGGGGGTGGGTTGGCGCTAAAATCATAAATGTTAATGTTCTATTTGAAAATAAAATCACTGCATGAAATTAAAATGGTATACCGTTAACCTATTATATCCTACGAATAACAATTTTGCGTCATAATCACAATTGACTTGTGTGACGAGTGTCGTCAGTGACTAGAATGCCACTGCCATTGCTACCTAAATATCGCAGTTTTATAGACTATAACAAAATTCATATATATACGTTCATTTATGATTTCTTAAGTTATAAATTGCAACGTTAATTTTAGGTATACAGGATATACATATTTTTTAGAGCAGGATATAATTTGTTTATTCTGTTAAAAAACTTAAGGTATGTAAGTATTTCTTCTCTTACCGCAATGGCAAATAATAGAATGGGGATACTAGATTTTCACATAGTCTTTCCGAGAATCTATCGAATATGATTTAAAGTCACATTGTGACCAATTAATTTTGTTCAATACCAAGATGTAAACATAATGATTAAAAGAAAAGTTGCTGATATCGTTGAGAGTTCCTTGATCAATTATTATTGAAGCAGTCAAGTGATCTAGAAACCTTTCCTTTGTTGTTACAACCCTCTTTGCTTTTGTTCTTGCCTCACCAGCCCTGCTTCTGAATTACGTTAATAATATCTTACCCTTTATAGCCAATTGACCATTGAAATAAGTTAAGAAAAAGAAATAATACTACAACTCTAAAAAATATACGGAACAGTTGACATCAGTAGTTGTCATATGCTAATACAAGAATACTTAGTTTCAGTAAAGATATGTTTAGTTGAGCTTGCAAGAATATAGGTACATTTTATCATATATGGCTTGTTACCCTCGGCTGCTTTGCACTTCGATTTCTAGATCGAAGTCTGCAGCCCAATTAGTGAAACACTAATAATGTAATATTGTGGAGACCTATTATATTTTTCTCAAGTCGGCATACATCAACTATATGGTATTTTGTCAAGTAAGCCGTGAATAGTCCTCAAGTTCACAATTTCATATTTCACGGTTACCTGAATATTATTCATAGTGTGTCAAATTTTTACAAATATGTTTTTACTTAATTATTCTCGTGTTTATGATCGCGTTGTGATGAGCTAGGCATAGGAGAAGGGCCGAGTTCCCGTGAACGGGATCTTTTATCTTGGTTTTCTTCATGAAAACTTGCAACCTTGCGTTTACCTAAAGATTTAGGATTACGCTTTGTAAGAACTCTCGTAAATCTAAGCATATTATTGCTAAAAATATTCAAATAAATTGAAACTGACTCCAAAAACATTTATCAAATGCAGTTTCACTTTGTTAACAAAGAAAGGCTTTTTGCCTATATCATAATCTAAAATAGATAGCGACAGAGGATAGATTACAAAATCAATACCAACCTCAGAAAGAAAACCGCTATAACACACGAGTACATTCAAGTATATATCAAGGTTAGTTATATATTTAGTCTGAAAATTACGATTTTGAGCTAAGCATCCGCTAAATACCCTTCAGCACTACTTTATAAAATTTCATGTAAAATAATTTATACTCAACGGATTCTCATGATAAAAAACTCAATATATTAAAAAGTATATATAAAAAACGAAAATTCGCCAATTTTTAAAACCCGGGTAGGTAATCCCTCCAATTACTTGATTCAGACAAGGTAAACCTGCCTTAATTATACCATGTTTCATGATCTTTCTGTTTTTGCCGCTCTACATTCCTTTTTTGTTTTAAAAATATATCATATTTGTTTTTAAATCCAATAAAAATTATTTCATAGTTTTGTACAGACATTATAAAATGATGAAACTTAAAGAATATATCTTTTACTTGTACCCATATTTAATAAACACCCACGTCTCCCAGATATATAATAATCATCGTAGAACAATCAGCAAAAATCTATCAAATCTCTTTATATAATATTTTGTTAGTTTATCTGCACTGCTGTTTCGAGATTATTATGTGTTAATGCTTATTGGTGGATATAAACAACAGAATATATTTTCGAGTTGCGTTAAAATATATTATGAAACAACTGCTCATTAAATTACAACTTAATACAATAATCTTAATCCAATATCCCAAATATTTAGATTTAATCACTCATTGCTTACAGAACCACTTATCTTGGGAACGTTTCCTCAATAGAACTTTTTTGTCAAATAAAATAGTTTAAGTTAACTTCGTTTCTCAAAATTAAAATCGAAAAAAACTAATGATTCATATAAATGTATAAAAAATTATTTAATTCGAAATAAAATTATTTATTCATTATTATAAGCGAAACTAAATAAAACTGATTTAACACTTCGATGAAAACTTCTTAGGTGTGTGAATCGTATTTGTTTGACAAAAAGGTTAAAAATTATAGAAATTCATTAGGAACTGTGTGAAGTGTACGGGAAAAACATAATGACTGCAATGTTTGTCAGGAAAGGGTGCATTCATTTAAAAAATATCAGAAAAAGCGTTCATTACCAAAAGAACAGTTGACGTTCAGGCATTGTGCCTGACGATCTGGTCGCCAATGTTCACGATGAATCTTAAAAACTGCAGTTTTAGAATTCTTAGCTTTTTCTATTTTCACTAAATATAACAAGTGTCGAGGAAAATTGTCATAAAAAATTTGTTTTTGCATGGTATTTTGCATTTTACCATACCACAATGACAAGGAAAGCCGCCAGTTGGAGTACCTTATGTAAAAGCTTCCAAAGTTTTGTCCATCGTTTTGTTTTTATAACCGGGCCTTAAACAGTATTTACAAGTGATAAGATATTTTATTTCGTCACTTGCGCATGGCGAGTAAAAGTTATACAATAATAGTGTATATGATATCTAAAGTAAACTACTGATCAAGCACTGTATGACTTAAATTTGATAACTAAAATGTTAATGAATGTTTTAGCAAATGAGCCGTGCCTTAGATGAAAGTGTTAACAACTGTTTTAGTGTCAGATGTTATAGATTATAAAACATAAACACTAAGTTTTTTTCTGAATTCCAAAACATTTCAGGTAACTTTGGTAATTTGGTTCTTCATATACCCCTTTCTCGGATTTCGCAGAACGAATAGACCCAGGCGTTCTGGATATTAGTGCTTAGCTATAGCATCTTAGATGCTTTTTATCACGATGCAAATAAGCACACGAAATTTTGAAAAAGATTATATGAAATTTTATGATACTCTTTCAAGTGAAAACGTAAACACTACTTTATAATTAATGTTGGTATTAAAGTCATTTATTTTAATATAAGATTGTTAAAGAAACTATCGGAATCATTAATTATCTATATGGGCAAAGATATCTTTACATAGTGAAAGAATTGTTTACTTAGAGAAAGTGAGGTTTCATAGAGGGGAAATCAGCTACGAGAGCTACGAGGGAAAGGATGATTTTTCCCAGATCTCAGCAGAATTAAATGTAGCCCATTACTGTTACGGAGTTATGAAGAAGTAGTATTGGTTGTCTTTGAATATAGGAAAAAATTTTGTCTTAAAAAATACAATGCATTATTTCAACTTATATTATATTCTAATATACCAGTCGAGTGAATAAAACATCTCGTTAGTTAAACACCAATTTTAAATAAATTTGACTTTAGGTAAATAAACAGATTTTGACAATCATTGATGGAATCACGTGATCAAGCACTTTGTCACGTCTAGAATTACAAATAATTGTGTTTGATTTAAAAAATATTTATCATAATATCAATGTAAATTAAGATTAAGCGAGACATATTATGTTTTTCTGAATAAGATGTAGTGGTTCTCAGTAATACTATTGGGTATCGTAAGACAAACCAGAGGCAACAAAGGGAACACTACCGGTTTATATGTGGACCATACCGCCACATATAAACCGGCGTTACCTGAATCATCAAGTCAATTAAGATAGATCTAAATTCCTGGGACAAATATTGGGCAGTATATTTAACGCATTGACTAAACCCGACAGCAGTCTTAGTCATCAGGGCACGCAATTGTAAATCTATGTAAATGATTTTTTTTAGTATCCGATAAACAGCGACGTAACTAGGTTATTCAGCACCCGGGGCAAACACCTATTTTGGCGCCCCTCCCCCCCACCAATTGAACTGAAACTAATTCCTTATAACTCCTCTCTTAAAAGTGTGGTGTGTCCATCGGTACCGGGTACGCTACATTAATACTATCTTGAATCTTGATCTTAAAATACTCAACCTCAAGTTCAAAGTATATAGGCCTAAATATATTTGGTAAATAATAGAATACGTATTTTCAAAAACAAATAGTTTATTTCAAAACAACACCATTTATACTAAAACACTTATGATAGTAAATTATGTAAAAATATTGATTTAAACATTTAATTGTTCTTAGAATTTAACTTTTCGGGCTTTTCTTGCAGCAAATGTACTGACAATCTCACTGAAGCATAGTTTTGAGGCTACCTGGTGCTCAATGGAAATAATCCCTAGGTTTGTCAGCCTCTGTTGCCCTGTCAAATTCCGTAAATAATTTTTTATTATTTTAAGTTTACTAAAACTTCTTTCATTCGAAGCCACTGAAACCGGAATTGTCAAGAAGATCCGTAAGGCAGTCATTATGTTTGGATATACATCCTCCATTTTGTTCACACACAAAAATTTCAGAAGATCAATCGAATTGGCTGTTTGGATATTTGGTACTAAATCCAAACCATGGTATTTGAAACTTTCCACTTCAGTTGCCAATTCGTCTTTGTCCAAGTCTTCTTTATATTTGGAGGCTAATTCAATTGCTTTAGCCTTTAGGTCATCCCCACTCATTGTTCCAAAGCTAGCTCCGTTGAGAAAACCAAACAAATGATTTATGTTTTGAATAGAGTTGAATCTCTTTCTCTGAGTTCACAAAGAATGCGATCGACGATTTCTAATAGCTGCTGTTGAAATTTCTTCTCTTCTCTGAGAATTCAGGTGCTTCATCTTCGGCATTCTCATCAAACATGCGCTTTTTTCTTCTCTTTCGAACTACTTTGAAATGAGGATCAAGGCCAAGATTTGTTGCCATTTCTTTGGCTTCTTTCATTGCAGCGTTTGAATAGTTTGCCCTTTCCGAGTCTAGTTCAGAGATCAATCGACTGATGTGTTTGGCCGATCTATGTATGGTGATATCTCCACTTGTAGGAGCTTGTTCACAATGTCAATGCGGGTCAATTGCTTGTACCAAAAACAGGAGAGAACTTATAAACTCAAACTGCTTGACATTTTTTTCAAAAGATTAGCTGCTTCAGTTTTTGTTTCATCTGAGGTAGTTAGGCTGGTTCTGAGGTCATTTAAAGCATTTATAATTTTACCTAGATGCTTGTATATAACTTGTACAGCTTCCCTCTTAGTCGACCATCTGGTGTTACTTTGTAGTTTTAGAGATAGAGGGACATGTTTTAATAAAACCTCCCATCTATTGGTCGAGGAAGCAAAAAAATTGTACAAGCAGTTAAGAGTTCCAAAGTATGACTGTACCTCCCCTGACATACTAGCAGCATTTGCACCTACTAAATTTAAAGGAATGAGCCGCGCAAGGCACAAATAAGCCAGGTTGTTTTCGGCAAGAATCCTAGATTGGACGCCTTTGTATTTGCCAGCCATATTCGAACCATTGTCATAGCACTGGCCCCGGCAGTTCTTCAAATCTAAGCCATCTTTTTTGATTTTCTCTGAAATTTCTTGCGAAAGACCCAATCCAGTTTTTTCACCAACTTTTACAAAATCAATAAAACTCTCCACTACCTCCGGACCCTGTTCGGTGATTTTCACATAACGAAGGACTTGAGACATTTGCTCCAAATGACTTACGTCGGGAGTACAGTCAAACATAATTGAAAAGTATTTTGAAGCCTTGATGTCACAAAATATGTTTTCTCTGACTTTTCCTGCAATAATGTCTAAAAATTCATTCTGGATGAGCGGCGAAAAGTAAACTGACTTGGCCTTTTTTATGGCGAAGAATGTGCTCTTTCAGAGGTGCATGGTAATGAGATACTAGTTCAATAGTGTTCAAAAACCTACCGCATCTAGGGTCACTGAAATCCAGGTTTTCATTGGAGCCTCGTAATGGGCTGCCATCTTTTGCTAGGTGTAAGATTACATCAATGATAGCATACAAAACACCCTTCCAGTGTGCCTCTTCAAGTGCAATCATGTCTTGTAGTTCTTTGTCAATGCCAGAACGTTTACTTAAACTAGATTCTAAATTTTCCAAGCACAAAAGCACTGTTTGTGATTTAAGGAGTTCTCATGCTCAGGAATCCGTTCACTCAATTTCTTCCACTGAGTGAACCCTTCATCTTTGGCTAAAGCAGAAATCTTATGTGGATGTTGATGTTCAGTGTGCGAAAAAAGTTTGCATGGGATACAATACAAGGAATTGTTTGATTTGCTATAGACTAGCCATGTTCGATGTACTTTTAAGCCATTAGGCATAATTTTTGTAAACCACTCTTTAGTCAACTGTCTCCCATCTCTTAAAGTATTGTTAAGATCAGGTTTCTATTTTCCCTTCATTCAATAATCTCGATACGAGAAAACACATCTGTCTGCATCCGAAATGGTATTAGGCCACTTCCCCGGATCTTTTTAGATCAATAGATTTAGTAGACTCACCATGGGTTGGATCAGTTGTCAAACTCGTAGACGTACCATTATTATACTTTTGCTCCGGTTGGAAACATCTCGATCTCTTCACCCTCGACGTCATCCTGGGTGACCGTTGGTACAACTGGAAGTTCTTCCAGCTGAAGATTTTCCGTACCAAGATTAGCATTAGTTGAAAAACACGTCTTGGACTGCATCAGCTGATGACCCTCCATCTCTTCAAAAGTCGTACTTGTACTACAGCTGATTTCATCTGAAAAAATAAAAAATTCGAGTTACCTTCATTCGATATAAAATAATATTATTGGTATATTTGTCAATTTGTGGTAGAACTTAGCTGTTTAAATTGTGCCGTATTTATCTAAAAGCATAGTTTTAACGCTAAATTAAACAATACTGCCGACAAAGCATCTCCTACTATACTATTTTTTTTTTAAATAAATTATGACGTTCTTAGTTCTTGGTTAAAGCGAAATGTCGTCTTCAAGTGTGACGATGACTAGATTTTGCTGCTTGTTAGCGTTTCTAAGAAATAGCTTAAGAAGAAGAAAGCTTAAACCCTGTGTTCAATTATATATTTTTTAAACACAGATTCATATCAATAGTACGCTGCTACAGTTACAGAAAAGTTAATTATGATTTATTTTTAAGGTTTCAATAAGTTAATCATTAATCTGTATTAGTTAATAAATACAAAGTAACAAAGTACTGTATATCTATCTTACCTACCTTTACTGTTTGTTTCATTTAGCCATGATGATAGAAGAGACGAGGATTGATGTGCTTCTTTTTTTCTCTCTTTAGCTCTTTTGCGATTTTCCGCACCAGACAGTTTTTTCGACATGACTAATATTCACAAACACGAAAATAATATTGCTAGTAACACTCAAAGAAACAGCTCCGCAACCACTTTACGTGAACCGAACCACTGATGATGTATATAATGAAGTAGAAGTATGAACTATTGTCAACAATAGTAGTGCACAACTGCACAACATACGCAGTTAGTCTGTTAGTCAAGGTCAGGCCAGCGAGCATCGATGTGTTGTGTTTGTGGCAATGTGGCATGTGTGGTGCGGTGAGAGGGATGGGGGAGCTGCGGGTGGGAGCCGGGGAGGGGAAGGAAGTGTCTGACGCCGCGTCCTAGTGAGTCATTCCACAGATAACACAGTGTGCCCATACTCGTTTCTGTACAAGTTCATGCAGACCGTAAACATGATTCGTAAATAGTCAGATAGCATTCATATCATTTCACTTTGCATTTTCTTAGACTTAAATCAAATAAAAAATAATAAATATAATGATTTTCTTTTGCAACACACCTCGCATTAAAAAATATTTTCAACAATTTTTATTAGAAAAATCTGTGGCCGTGTTGGCGCCCCCCCAACAACTTGCGCCCGGGGCACATGCCCCGCGTGCCCCCCCTAGTTACGTCGCTGCCGATAAAAAAATAAGATACAATTTTGAGATTCAAGGTATGATTTTAATGGATGATATAGTAATTCATCGACATAGTGGTTAAAGTTTGGCACAATATCTGTGAATAAACATTTATATATTTTTTCTTACAAATTATCAAAATGTGCTTTTGAGGTTGATTTTACATGTCTATGTGTTTAATCCTTTACTTCATTCCTATCAAGCCAACACTAGTGAGCTGAAAGTATAATAAATATTTTGAGAGTATGAGAGATATTTCACCGTTAGGGTAGAGACATCGGCATCTGTTTGTTTGTCCCTGTCTCCATACAGGTTGAACAAACAAGACTTTACATTATGGATTTCTTAAAAATATTAAAATATTAGGTCACGTTTGTGTAGTGAGTGAGTGTAAATGGAAAATCTCAAATTGTCAAGATTGAATTGTCATGTTTTTACAATACTTGAATTAAAACAATCTTTTCAATTTTCATCTGTAAGTATTTTTCCAAGATTGTCAGCCATTGTACCATATTTATGAAACATGTCTTTATAAAATAATATACAGATATTTAGTAGTTTGTGTATCAGCATTACTATTATAAAAATCGGAATCTTTACAAGGAATTTAATGTTTGCAAAGTTATCATAGGTGGTATTGGCAGCCCTGAACTTTGTGTAATATTAAAATAAAATAAAGTTTTGGCTTTGCAGGTATAAATACCTAATGTGTCTATAAATGAAAATGTTTATCATAATAGAGCAAGCTTAAATAGTGATGGTTACTTCATAAAAGGAGTTACAATCTTCTGTGGGTGATACTACTCATCATTTAAAGTACAAAATGTCATATAAATATAGGACGAGAAATATAACCGCTAGCCACCATTTTGTATGTTTTATTAAATAGTTACTGTCTCTAAAACTGGGGAAGCTAAAGAAACTAAATTTGGTACATATATTGTAATAGCTAACAGGATTTCTTCGAATAATTGTGTTTTTTTATATTAACAAAATGCCCTCTGTTTAAATTAAAATTAAAACTACAAAAAAAACTAGTATAGCTATACAAATTTTACTAAACATCAATGATTAGAAAAATTGTATTGCAATTCCAACTATATATGTTTGAGGATAATAAAGGACGACCATTTTAAAGATGTACTTGACAACAAGTCATCAAGTCACACTTCAGAGGTTTCAGTTGTTTGTTGCTCCTAGTTGGTGCAAGCGTATCTTTAAAGTGGTCGTGCTGGCTTATGCGTTAGCGGATTTCGTTTGAAAAAGTACCATTGGAGTTATTATAACAATGAAAATATGTAATACCTAGTAAGTTTTTTATATTTAATATATATGATGCCTATCAAAAGGCCAAACATTTGCTGCTCCTGGATTGTGTATGTGTACCTTTAAAGTGCTCGTGCTCGCTAAGGTTGACAGTTTTCGGTGGGACAAGCACCGTTAGAGTTTTAGTTAAATGTTTCAAATATTTAGTGAATGATAAGGTTTTTAAAGCAGTAATGGAGTTTTTGTAATTTTACTTCAAAACATTTCAGTCACCATTTTGTAAACATAAAAATGTTCAGAATTATTAAAAAATATTTTCTCTTGCCCATTCAAAACTAAATTACATCTTGTGCCAAGTTTGGATTCTTTAATTTAACAAGTTAACATAATAATGTTTTTATTAAAAGTAAAAAAAATTGAGGGTAGCAGCTAAACGAGGAAATTCTCGACTTATTTTAGCATGAGTTGTTTTGTGTTCAATGTATATATAATATAAGGATATGCCAAGATATACCCATTTTCAGGTTCATAACAGTGTATAAAACCAACTTAAAAATGCTTATCCCATAAGATTTGTGCCTAGGTTAGTTATCCAGAAACAATATCAAACAATAACAATATGAAATATCAAACTCTACTCCAAGTTTTATCATATGATGGATATCCTAATCTATTATATCTATTATAACATACTAAAACTCCTTTGGGTTAGCACAGTACAAAGCTAACCTAGACATCTATAGTCAAATAGAAAATTTTCTGTTGTGAGACTACCGTATACGAATGAAATAGCTTGATTAAAACATGGAAACTGTAAAAAAATATTTAAGTGTTACATTTTTATTTTATATTTCCAACTCAACCAAAAACCATACAAATTCCTGGTTTGAATGCTTTGGAAAGTGTAAAAAAATATTTAAGTGTTACATTTTTATTTTATATTTCCAACTCAACCAAAAACCATACAAATTCCTGGTTTGAACGCTTTTCAAAACGTTAGTTCATAATCATTTGTTTAATTTAAGAAAATGAAAGTAAAGAGTGAGGGAACTTTGGGGCTCAACTATGGCTATAGTGTATTTGGATGATATTATATAAAATTCTTAAGTGGTTCAAAACTGTTTTTAAGTGAACAAACATATCAACATCATGTTCACACTGTGCGAAATATTGTTAAGATAAGGAAATTAGTTCCAGAAATTATGTTATGTTGCTGTGGAGTTGCGGTCGACTGACCGATTAGACATGCAATTAACGCTAATTAATTCTCCAAAGCAAAGTTGAAATATACCTTATTTTAAAACAAAATATGAAATTCAATTACTTTAACAATGTTATAACTCCATCTGAGCCAGAAAACATCACTGAGAATAATACCCACAGAAATTTAACTGAGATTAGTTTATAAAAATAGAAATAAAAGAAAAATGTACTTACTCGTATTGCTTAAAACTATAAATAAAAAATGCTCAATTCGAGCTCTTCCCGTAGTTTTTACTCCGCGGAGTCAAAAAGTTGGCAGACTAATTACTAGAATACCAAGATTAGGTGAGAATTATTTTCCCGTCCTATCGGGGTGAAAATTAATGATTGCCCAAATACCGCCATCGCTGATACTTACCTAGGTACAAGGATAAAATTTCTCAAGCAGGATACACTGCGAACAGGGAGAGGCAGTGTCACTAACTGCTATTGAGAGACAAATTATCCGAGGATAATGAGTTATGGTTTTATAGTAGATCCTAAAATTAAAATATATTGGAAGGTAAAAGACCTCTATAATAATAACTAATTAGTTCTAATATCGTTATAATTAAATTTGACATGGAATTTTGCTTATTTATCACATATTTTAGGATTTAATACTTGATAGAAGATACAAGGAACCACTTGGTATGGTTCGCCTGTATGTTGAATGTTATACGCATTCTCAATTAAGTTGTGTAATAGGCTTCTCCAAATTTATATGCGAGATTTTCAGTATATAGCTTTAGATTGTTTAGAACCGCCCGGCAGACAAAAGAGACATTGTGCGAGCCTAATTATTGATTGCTTTTATCGACGCTTGATGAAGTCCCATGGATATACATTCATAACAATATAACTCATTCATTTTAAGTATAAATTAACCTTTAATTAAAAATTTTCAAGCAAACTTTGAAGTTTTAAATTTAGACTAAATGTTTCACTATCACACAGATATTTATTTACTCTCTGATTTTCTAGTTACCATCATAGTTACCTATAAGGAAAATCTAAAATGTTGCTAACGCTCAGCCAAATCCCATGGAGTTGCAATCTACAATGTTAAAAAAAGTAAAAAGTAAAGTAACGATGTCTTATTTTACCAGGTGAAGTTAGGGCTAAGAAGCCTTCTCTATCACAACCTGGGGACCAACGGTTTAGTGCTGACTTCTGAATCACCACCAATGGCCGGGCGTGCGGGTTGCTTGCAAGGACAGATCGCTCAGCTGTCACCTATCCAAGCAGCAGCCACGCTCAATGTTACATGATCTGGCTATCTTGCGATAACCGTTGTACCCGCTACACTACACCATTGGCTACATAGAAAAAAATCTACAATTTCAAAAGATCGAGAAAATTAAACTTTTGAGCTCCTCATGTCATATGATAAACAAACGCCATTTACTCACAACTAACACGAAGAATGTGAAGTTATACTATAGAGTACGGGCAGCTCTTTAATACCAACCTCACGTGTAGACAATATATAGAGTTTGCAATGTGTTACTGGAAAGTGTCATTTATTATCTCTGAACTGTAACGGAATATAATAAAGTTGGAAACACTTTATAACACTCTTAATTGCGCCTGGTACTAAGCTTAGCAGATATATATTATATGGGACAACTTGGGAGATTATATGTGTAAACAAAATTATTATAGCTGTCGTATTACGTAGTAATATATGAAGCACAACTGTGGGTGCTTTGGTTATATAAATACATGGTTTATTTGAATATTATTCTCCGTTCTATAGATATAATTTATCAACTAGAATATTTAAAATATTAATTGGATTACCTTTACAAAATATAAATCGAGGTCAAAAAGAAGTTATTTTTCTTTTAGCAATAAGTAAATACGAGTATTTAAAACAACTGATATACCAATATTTACCGATACATTGTAGTACAGTAATGTAAATATAATGTTTAAATGAAATAAAAGTAAAAACGTATTTCTAATCATCCTGATGCATATTTAAAGGAAATAATACATGAGGTATTGATGTTTCACAGACGTTATTTTGCTGCTGACAAACAAGTTGTGATTAATGACCAAGGCAAATGTACCACTTATTTGACCAAGCAGATAGTATAAAGCATGTTTTTCTTTACCATTAGAACTATAAAGTATTAAGGAAACTTTATAAAGCAGAATCCAAACTGGAAAATTACAGGACAAAATAATCAACAGTTACTGCAGGCCATTTGAATGGAATACATTTGCTATCATACCCAATTTATGATTTAGTAGATTAATATTCTATTCATAAAAATAAGATTACTTTTTTAAATTTGAATGATGGCAGAAATGACCGGAAAAGTGATATGATAGCTGTAACACAAAGAACTTTCACAGCTGATTAGTTCAGATACATTTTCTTTTTAGAGGATAATTATTCGCCAAAAAAAGGCAATTGCCCTAGAAAAATTCTAATCCGCAGTAATTAGTATTACTTGAATAGGGTTAAAAATAAGATGCGATTTCAATTAAACGAACTACTATGAACAAATAAGTTACGGTTAAATAAAAATATAATACTTAAAATTTTCAAAAACAGTCTTAAGAATTAAATATTTCCTTCTAAATTATTAACCTTGTAAAAACTAAGTTTTTCTGATTCTTTAGTTAACGAGTTCACATTGAATAAAACACTATCCTCATTAGATAAATCATGTCTAGAAAACTCGGTTGTTCCGCAGTAATATGGGAGTTTTGGTATGTCTGAAACATTTTTCAGACGAACAGTAATTCCAGATTTCAGGAAAGTCCAGATCTAAGTCTGAAACAGTGTCAGTTTTCAGTCGTTATACGAAGCATAAATCGTACCTGTTATAAATATACATTCTAGAGATTTTAAAAAACGAGCAACGGTATATTTTCTTAAAACATCTTTAGGTTTAAAAATTTCAAAACTAATCAAACTATGATTGGTTTATTAACATTATTTTTCAATCGTGTGCTGTTAATATAATTTCCAAGGGCCAAAAGTTAAAATATCAATCATGTACATTTTAAACTCACAAATTTAATATCATATGCATATTTCCGTTTTGCATTCTTTATATTTATTTGCTATTTTTATAAATGGGAATATATCTACACATAGTTTTATGCCCTACTATATTGAAAGTGGATCATCTAGTAAAAGCTGGTTTAAAAAAAATTCAATATCGCTAGTATAAGATTGAAGTTTATACTATCTTCAAACAAATGGATTTTAAACTGAAGGTCATTTTTTTCTTGTAATATTTTAACCCCATCTAGACTAGACAAAGTTTTTTAGCGGATTATCAGTGGTCGTTTTTGAAATTATAAAATAAATAACAGTTTTTTTCAGAATAAAAGGAAAGGATTAGGTTAAGTAGTTAAGTTAACTAAATCTACGAGTCATGTTTCAGGTTGATATAATAATGTTTAATGGACAACTATTACCGCAGGTTCTCAGATAATGAAAAAAATTACTTCATTTATTGTTTTTAAATAACAGTTAATTTCGAATTATATAAATGTTTGATAAATTGTATTAAAATATTTAGTCACAAACATTAATGGAAACAAGTTTTATGGCAAATTTTTAAAACGAGCAAAAATATATTATAACTGTTTGTATAAAAATATATTTGGTTTACAGTGTGTAAAGTTGGCATGTAAATGTGGTAGACCAATATAGTTCTAGTGTTCTTGTAATTTGCTGTGCAGACTAAGTCGAGTGTATCAATTTGTTTAGTCTTATTTGAATGCTGAGAACGTCAAGTTAAAGGTCCACTATTAAAACAAATAGAGCTGACATAGCGTAACCTGGGTAGGTGGGTTTAAATGTCATCGTTTAAGATTGCTTATAAAAGGGAGAAGTACGCCAAAGAGTGTTTCATTGGGATTTTATACAAAATTGTATTTTCTATTGCTACATATTAAAATGCCATAGCATTATTCTCAATTTGCTTAAACGATATTTTCCTTACCATTATTACCCAAAACAAAATATACATATAACAATGTTTACTAGCACCGAAATAAACCTGAAGTGACATGCATCATCGTCCAACTCGAGCTTCCCGAAGTAAAAATGAAGATTCATTCACAATCTCAAGTCCAGATTAGTTAATTCTCAAAATAAATTGTGTGGGTAAACAATTGGGTCTCTAGATAACAAAACACCTTAATACCTTAGGGGGTGATATATTTGTGTCCTATATAGAGATGAAGCTTCATTAAAATTTCCGTAGGTTAATTAACTTCATTATAAATCAAGCTGACACAAAAAAATAGAAACTAAATTCTGTCACCACCTAGATTAATAGGCTTCGTTCAGTCAAAATGTTGAAATAAAGAATGCTGACTGAGGGTAGAAGATACCAAATAAAACTTGCAAAATTGGAGCGGATGTTTTGCATTATAAATGAGGAGCGTTGTGTATAAGTAAGAACGGTGGGTGGAGAGGGGTAGCGGTATTAACAAGTCCCACTGCTGGGATGAACTGTTAGAGCACATGAGTTTAAAATGGAGGGAGAGTAATGGTTATTCATTCTTGCCTAGTTGTTGTCGTGTAATATAAAATATCAGATTTGGCAATCTAGAGACAAATAAACATTCTTCATTATAAAATAAAAAGTTATAAAATTAACTTTAATTCAAAGAACAACATGTATTACATAGATAATCTTTGAAGTGATATAACTTAACAATAACTACTTAAATGATAGTTGTCAAAATAATATTATAACGATTGAGACTATTTAATTCTAGTATGAGAGTAATGTTAGAAAGCATATGCACACTTATTAAACGGTATTGGTGAAATAAAGCTATTTTAAGAAACACATTAATGAAACGAAGGAAATGGTTGTTGGGTACAAAACTATAATTTTAGATTTTTTATTATAATCATCCGTGCATTCTATGTGTTAGGTACCAAAAAGAAGGTCAATCAACCCTGATTATAGAGTTTGAATACTTTTAGGTTAGTTCATTACTCAATATACCCAAGTCGTATAAATGAATTAAATTCCTGAAAAATTGTGGTTTTTGACACATTATGAGAGCGTTTTTGACAACAAAGATATCTCCATGATATTTTATCAATTGTTCCTTACTGACTGCTGTTAAAATAAATAAAATTATCAAAAATGTTAGTTTGCGGTAACAGGAATTTAACTTCATACATGCTATGAGTTTACATAAGGATATAAAAAAGCAACCTTACATTCTGGAAAGGGTAAACTCCTAACAAATGCTTTTGTTTAAACCACCCCACATGTTTAAAATGGCATGAGGATGGCCTAAAAAAAAGCATAGGTGACTCCGTGCAGTCTGTACTATGGTAATATTAATTAAGCAGAGAAAACTTTCAAGTTTAAAAAAACGAAGGAAAAACTAGAATATGTATAATTTAAATACGGTTATAGCTTTCCAGATTTAATTTAATAAGTGTTCTAACCTGACCATATTAATATATATTTTTTATATTTCAATGAAACTTCGTTATTTATATAAAGCGAACAATTATTACCAATTACAATTATTACAATTTTAAATTTAATATAATTTAAATATTTATAATAATTTTTGTTACTTACATTCCAGTAATTATAGGCCAATAATCTATTATAAACAATTGATCACACATAAATGCATATCACAAATTACTAGACTCCTAGTAGATTCTTCACTTGCCCACATTATCAGCCGACTACAGGACCATATACTTTGTTTAGATGGTGAACGGCTATGATCTGAACATTTGATGGTGTGATATTATTACTAAATATGGCAGTACAAGTATTAATATTCAAGTAGACTGTTTTAACAAATTATTTCTTTTTATTTTCTCCTTAATTTTCTAATATACTATAATATAATTTCTAGAAAGACATATTTAAGAATATATATATTTTAATGTAAGACATGACTTGTAGATCTGGTTACTTGGCACAGTATTCTTCTACTCTGGAACATGTAATATATGCTAATTTATATTGCATGTATACAATGACCATAAAGATTAGTTAACTTTCTTTTCGTTAGTTTAGTATCATGAATTTGGGTTTAACTCAAATAATATAACCAAATAGTCCATTCAATAGTTCATGAAAAGAATTATACAAATTTAAATCCAAGGATAATCTTCGAAGAAGGCATATTATTGCTCAGGAAAACTCGCTAAATTGGAGCAGGTGGCCCGCAGTCAGAATGAAAATGAGGAGCAATGACTTTAAGTCTTGGTAGAATGGGTGGCAGTTTGGTAAGTCTGTCTCGTTTCCGGGATAAACTTTTGAGACAGATGAGTTTGGAAACCACGTAGAGGCTTTATCTTGGTAATTCTTTTGTAGTAAAATAATTAAATTATGCACAAGTAACTTTATCAATACCTAAATGTATAGTCTTATTTTCACTATTTAAATGTATTTTTAATATCCTTTATTGTAAGTCACGTTCTAGTATGTTGATCATAAAATCAGTTTGATTTAGTAAAGGGCGATACTATTAATACACACTTGGGTTAATGTTAGAGAGACTTATGCTTTTCCGAAAGAGGTGAATAAGTTTTATACGCTTTAATTACGAAGTTTAAATTTACATTAATGAAAAAACTTGCAAGAATGACAATATTTCAGAATATTTGGTGCAATTAAGCTATTTTATGAACCCATAAAATTGTTGTCCGCAAAAAAAATATTCTAGCAATGCTTATTCTAATAAAATATTGAGATAATATTTCTGATTTCATAGTAACTATTTGATACTGACGATTGTATCCGACCAGTAAAATTAGTTACAGAAATTCAACAAAATACCGTGTAAAAAATCTGATCTCCATGTTAAAACACCTTGCAAAATCGGTATTGTAATAATTCAAACTTCTTGGAGTGTTTCTCCAGTATATGTTTTAAGGCAACTCAATTTAAGCATCACTTTATAAACTAAATAACAAATAAATGTATACAATAAAGTAAAATCATAACTTTATGTTTATAATAAAACATTGATAATAATTTTAAACTATTTATTTAAAATAATTATCTATCAAAAAAGAAAACATAACATTTTATGAACTGTTTTAGAATACATTAAAAAAATCGTGTCAAGCTAAATATTAAGCGAATAGATTAGTTTCGAGGTTGCTGAGTTTATCTTTATTATACATCAGGATTTATTACGGCATTCGGCAATAAACATCAGAATATGTACACCTCTGTCAGTCTGCCCAGAGCGGCTGTGTAACATGAATGACGTAATTAGATAATTGAAGGTCATCAAAAAGCGAGAAGCCGAAAGTCTTGACCTGGTCACATACTGCCAAAAACTCTACCAAACCGAATTTACACACTAGTGCCATTAATAACTACACCAGAGTTTGTAGAATGTTGTAAAGGGAAGTGGCCTTATCTAAAGTTAGCTTGAGACTTCTATCTACAATCATTTACTAATGTGTTCAAAGTCAGAGTTTATATGAGCAACAACCTTTGAAAATAAAATGGGACAAAGTTGAAGAGCTGTACAATAAAATTACATAAAAACAGTCATATTATTCATGACAATTATTACAATTATTCAATTTAACATGACTGGGACTGTCTAGTTCTAGCTATTCAGTAGTCTTTATCCACAGACGCAAAACTAATGGGCGATTCCATAAACTTGATATTTCTACAAATAAACCAAACATCTTTAATTTATGGTGAGTTTGAACCCTGTTTAAAAGCCTAGATTATGTCTATTTTGGAAGATAATCTTTTAAATACGATCTTAGTAGGTTTGCATATAATTAGAGTATATCATACTAAAAATGTTATTTTATTGCTGCGTTAAAAATCACGACATGTGATCCCATACTTCTAATATTATTAGATTTCACTTCATTTATGTACTTAGTTTGTTGGATGCGCCTACAAAATTGAATACTGTTTCAAGATTTACTCTACGATACATTTAACAAATTCAGAAATTGTAATTTTGAAACGTTAATTTATATTGTATATATAGAAAAATTATATGGCCTTTTGTATTGCTAAGCATCTAAAAAAACTTTAATCTGCTGTACTGAGTAATATTCTAAATTACTTTACTCACAATTTGAACAGCGTCTTTCATGAAACCTGTTCTTTCTGAAATAATAGGCTTTTAATAATAAGTTTTAAATTTCTTTTTTCAGAGAGACTTTTTGACAGTGATATATGTTAGCTATTACATGGCCAGAGTACTGCAGATACAAGGATCTTTGCATGTTTCGGTATGATAACATTCCACTCGCACAGGCGAAGATAATTGCCCTTGTGAAACGATCAATCTATGATTGAGGAACATAGCATGTGTTTATGGTTGGTGTAATTTGCTAAACCAACGTGATTGATGCAATACAATCTCCACCGTGAAATTAGCAACTATACCTAAAAATGTTAATTTTCATAAAGGGGGAAAACATAAGTTAGTACCAAATCTTAGAAATAAACATGAATCATAAAATGTTTTGCTAAGGCCTATTTTGAATACATTCTAGACCAATTCGGAAAATTCTTTTCTTAAAAATTTTTTGTTGGGAATCCGAAGTAGGTTTATATAAAGACAACAATTAGGAAAGTTACTTGAAATATTTGGAATTTAGACAAAAATCGTAATTTGTATTTCACACTATAAAAATTTGACACTAAATAACGGTTGAAATTTTCAGTCAAAGTTTGAAAAATTAGCTGAAAAATATTTTTACATTAAATCCTTTTAAATAACAGTGCTTTATTAGTCGCATAATAAAAATACCAAAAGGACATATTTATTACCAACGTGAACTTAAGATTGCGCCAGTAAAGTATTTACATCTAACTCTTGGAAATACTATTTAAACACTGTTATGAAATACACATTTCAGAAGAAAACTGTGAATGTTTTCACATAAGACGCTCATAAATAGTCGGCTTCCTTGAAATTTTTATGGGCCAATTTTTATATTAGCCTAAGGAAAAACAGAGGATTAAACATGAGCCTTTGTCGTCAGAGTCTCTAAAGCAATAAAACTTCTATAAGGCAAAACTTATAGGCAATGATTTTTTCATATTATTTTGGATATAGTAAGTATTTGCCAAGAAATAGATGTAGACGCTTTATAAAAGTTAGGCTTCACAATCCTATGTGTTTACATATATTTTCTGTTTCGTATCAGTAAGGCAAACTTTATTATAAAAGTGGAAATATATTACAACGGATGTCGGTTCTTTTTTTACCAGAGTAAGTTTTTGATACTTATACATGATTTTGTCATTATTAAAATTACAAACCAAATTGAAATGTGACACCTTAAATACATTACACCGGAAGTTTTTATACAGCTAGAAATAACATTTTTTTAAGGACGAATGCCTTTATATGTCATACATATAAATACAGTATATACATATTTTCTTCATCGGGCAACGAAGCATCTGAACTGTCACGGGGAGAAAAACGCTTTACACAGGATGTAGATTAAAAGGGAGGAAATTAAATTCTTTTCCAACGAAGTATAATTAATTAGAAAAAACTTAGCCTGATGCCATCTGAAATACGAGTATAACTCATTCAAGCCAGAAATGCTCTTACACGCTTAAAAACCTAAAATAAGAGTAAGTTTCAATTTTCTTTAAACTCTGACCCTCCTAAAAATTTAACAATGAAATAACATGTTCCTGGTGGTATTCCTACTTAAGTTTGAACAATATTGAACGGTCCTATCAAATTACATCGTAAGTGCGTTTACTAAGTAGGCCACGTACATAGGTTTTAAAAAATACGTGCGAAGCCGAAAGTAACAGATAGTAATTGATAAAACTTTGTGTATCTGGATACTAGTGCACTAATATAAATTTGAATTGACTAGTGATTTTCGTTTGTTATTAATTTATTTACAATAATTAAAGTAATAATAATTATATATGGTCTTACAGGTATATCATTCTGGAAAACCAAATATATCATTCATAGAAATAAATGGCAATTTGATTATGTAGTAAACCATAAAATATTTCATAACACTTCCACTGTGTTTATGAAGCCAGGTGTTTAAGCATTCCAGTTATTACTTTATGGTAGTTGTTCCATTAAGCCCTTGGTAATTACAAACAATATTAACTCGACATTCTAGTACATTGTATGTTTAAGTGGATATATTATGATACGTAATTCTTACATGTATGCATATTATTATTTACATTATTAATTTAGTTAGAACTTTGGGATTTACACTCAGACATTATTCATTCTTTTCTATTATCGATTTCATAAAATATCTTATTCTTGAGGTAAAAATTTCTAAATAGGTAAGAAACATAAATTATCACACTCAAACAGAGTAAAAATCTACAAGGTATGGTCATGGAAAATGTCTTTATCTTGCCTATCCACAAATTTTGCAACAAAATCTTTTATGTTTTTCTTTCATTGACATTGAACTAAAAAAAAATCTTAATTCTTTAACTCTTCAAGATTAAGATCTTTTTCATTCATTGGATCATAAAATTGCCAAATCTTTATAATCACTTGAATCTTCCCCTTTCTTGAACAACTTTTTTTTTTATTCAACTTTACTCTGTTCATTATTTTTTTTATTCTCAAGGTAGTATTTTTATCATGATTGGTTACTTTCTCAGTTTTTCCTCCTTATTTTTCGCTTCGATGTTTCAGTTTCAATTTATTCTGAGGTATCAGTCACTTTGATGATGTGCCCTTATGGTTAATTTTACATGATTGTTGATTTTTAACGGGGTACTGCGTCAGGAATGGTCCTAACATATCTGGGATAAGTAATAGTCAAAACTGGATTGATTTGGGGTGGTGAATAAGGAGATAGTGGACCAAGAAGAGATTCTGGAAACTTTAATGTCGATGGATTGTTAACCGAAGGCTGCGATGACAGTGGTGGATGGAGATTCAGAGGTGTGGATGTGTGTGTCGATGATTGCAAATCAGACGAGGTTGTTGGTTTGCTGCGGACTCTGATGGTACCTGTGAGTCTTCATGCCTCAAGAATAAGGACTACTGACGGAAGCAGAACGGTCTGGATACATAAGCAGAAAGAAATTCGTGATCCTTAAAAATTTTTTTCATCACGTGGGAGAATACCTGTGTCTTCCGAATCTCTTTAAACTATGTATGTTTAGTTGGTTGTAAAACGCTTCGTTGTAGATCATCGCTTCCTGCAATTTTCCACGTCATCGTGAGTGGCTTTCCTTTATTGCCAGGTGATAAAATTCAGTCAGTAAAATACTTATGAAAAAAATAAGTTTTTAAAAGAACCACATACTGCAATCAAGAGGGTTACATTTTGTTACAGGTGTCGGGACAGAATTTATAATAATAATAAATAATAATAATAATAAATCATTTATTCCCCCAAAATAACAAACTGGATATTACAAACAAATATTATTGCCAGTGCTTAATAATAAATAATACTATTACATAACGTATTTACAATAGCAGTAAATAACAAATACAAAAAAAATGTTTTTCCACTTATTTTATTTCTACTTTATGTACTTAGAGTAATAAAATATAAAAAGCAGATTACATCCTTTTAGGTTTTTCCTTTCTTTTTTTAAACCGCAATTAATTAGGCCAATAAATTTATACAATAAGGGAAATTTAGGTTACCCCATAAGGCTGTGCCTGTGTTGGGGATACTATATACAAAAAGGGTAAAAAATAAAAATTGCGGAAACGAGCAAGAATGAAATTAAAAAAAATGAGTTATTGTAGCTTATGTAGTAAATAATGTACTATTAGGTATGTTTCAAAGTTTAAATTTATTATAACTATTGTTGCTGTATTAAATAAAAAGGATTTATGCATGACTTACAATATTAAAATGTTAGGCTTTATACATTGTAACATTAAATATTATATTATAAATAATTTTTTTTATAATGCTCTACCGTGTCTATTTAAAATTGATTTATGACTTAGCAGATAAGGACTAACCATACACTAATTTATTATCTTAAAACATATTACTCAATATCATTTTGACCTATCAACCATACTCTAATTTTTTTAGAAAATTATATTTATGTTCCTACTATTTTTGACTAATTCCGGCAGTAAATTATATGTCCTCGGAAGCTATAAAAGAAAAAATTTTTGTTAAAATGTGTTTTTTGAGGCTTTGGTACACAAAAAATTATTTGCATTTCTTAATCTCATTTCTGCTTTATTTACATTTTTCAGAGCATTACCACTTCTCATATAAAACAATTTTAATACTTTATAAATGTACTATATACGAAGGGGTTAATATGTTCATGCTTACAAATAAGGGATAAGAATGTTCCCTAAAATTAGCTTTGGTCATTAGTCTTATAAAAATCTTTTGTATTGTTATTAATGTTTCCTAAATTTGTGATATACGTTCCGCCCAGCAGGAGAGAGCTTTAATCAAGCCTACTATGAATTAAAGAAAAGTAAACCGTGCAAAGTAC
>NW_025778218.1:0-74667 GCF_021130785.1 Homalodisca vitripennis
AACATTGACATCGAGGTTTGACTCCTGGTATATTTTGTAGTAATTTGATTGTGGCTCAACTCGTCAACCACCTTAGCCGAGTAATTAAAACACAAGATAAGTTAAAAGGTATTTAAAAAGGAATGATGATCGAATTAAAAGGGTAACAGTAATGATACTTAAAATGTTTAACAATTAAAGTAATGCTAATGGTTCTGTCAGTTTTAGAAATGTTTAATATTTTGAAGCAATTTAAAGTAATTAAGTAATGTTAATGTTTTAAAGGTAATGTTAAAATGTAACAGTATTAAGCTTCAACGTTTAGCAAAAATAATAAAAAGCTTAATCATTGTATGTTCAATTACCCATTGTATGGTTGTTTTGTGTAAAATAATGTTACAACGCAAATATTGTGGTATTTAAAAAAGTTACCTGTACATGTTTCCTCTTCTATAGTGTCTAATGGAGACAAGCCGGATTCTTGAGAACGGATTGAAACATTTTTGTCTTTTAAAAAACAATAACAGTTTTGTAGCAAAAACCTTTTTTTTTTTTTTTTAGAATCAGAATCTCTTTATTCACATTATTATTAAGACATGTAATGGCGTCCAATAAAAAATTTTACAAAGAAATATATCTTCATGTCTCTTGCTTTACAAATTAGGTTTTGTAAGTTCATAATATTCTTTCAACGGTGTACAAAGGTCGTTCCATCCAACCAGTTCTGGAGACTTCTCTTGAGATTTTTCCCACTGAGCCTTTTCAAAATGCTGCGGCAATGCATTGTACATCTTGCATCCTGTGTATGATGGCTTCTTGCTGTACTTGGTAGTGCGGTGCGGAGGGAGAATGAAATCTGTGGCCCTCCTGGTGTTATGTGAGTGTAAGTTCTCACCTCTTTGATTTGCCATACAGTCTGCATCTGTTAATCACTGAGAGGACATATATACCTACAATGGTCAGTATTTTTTAGAGACTTAAAAGCTCCTTTGCAGCTGTTTTGTGGATTTAGATCTGCTAGAATTCTGATGGCCTTTTTTTGTTGGATGAGAATTTTGTTCAGATTATTTACAGATGTTCCTCCCCACACCGCAACTCCATACCGCAAATGAGACTCAACAAGTGCAAAATAGGCTGTCCTTGCTGCCTCAGGCCCTGCAATCCACTTCATCCTTCTGATCACAAAGGATTCCTGTGCTGAGCTTTTTACACAGATTATTTATGTGTGCTGTCCAAGTGAGGTCCACAGTCGATAGTTAGACCAAGTAGCTTTGCTTGTTTCTCTTGGAGAGTATCTGTGCTTTCTAACACTGGAATCATGCTTCCTACTAAAATTTAATGTGCATTATTTTGAAGGGTTTATAGCCAAGTTGTTCTGAAGGCAAGTACTGAATTGTTTTTGTTTGTTGAGCATGATATTCTGTGAGTACATTTCTTGTGCATTATCATTTGCCAGAAACCAATGTCGTGTCATCAGCATACATAATAGTTTTTTTGTTATTGTTGCCAAGGTATATAGGGAGGTCATTTGTAAACAGTACAAAGAGGAAGGGACCCAAAACTGAGCCCTGAGGCAACCCTCTGTTCATCAAATATGGCTTAGATCTGAAAGTTAATTTCTTGCCTTTCTCTGACGTTTGAACCTCGACAATTTGACTGGGCCCTTGGAGATAACTTGCTATCCACTTTTTTGATGTGTCTTGAAAGCCTAGTGTTGACAATTTTGTTTACAATCAGGTCATGCCCCAGACAGTCAAAGGCTTTACTGTAGTCTAGTAACACAGCCGAGACATGATTTTGTTCCTCTAGCCGATCTGTTATGTACTCTACTAGATTGTAATGGCAGTGACAGTTGACCTTCCCTTTAGAAAACCATGTTGGCTGTCTGTGATCAAGTTTTGACTTTCCAGTTGTAATAACATTCTCTTTAGTGCAATTTTCTCAATTATTTTTGAGAAAGTGGATACAAGCGATATTGGTCGATAGTTTTCTTGCCCTTGTTTGCTGGGCCCTTTTTGTGCTTGGGGTATACCTTGGCCACCTTTAACAGTGAGGGAAATTTGTCCACTGCTAAATGATGTATTTATTATGCTAACCATAGGTGGGGCTAACTGATTTGCACAGTGCTTTACCATCTTTGATGGAACTTCATCAATGCCACAGGAGAGCTTTGGCTTCGTGATCCAATAGTTTTCTAACACCCCTCGTTCTCCTCAGTTAGTGTCAGGCTTAGTTGTGTGGTTTTGCATTGTGAATGTATAATGCCTTCAAAGGTTGTTTCCACATTGTGAAACTGATTCCTGCTTTCCTCCAAAGTTAAATCTGCCACTGTCGAAAAGTAGTTGTTGTTAAGATGCTCAGCGATCAGCATCGGGTTTTTCTTCTGTTTTTCCGCCCCCATCTATTTCCAAGTGAAGTGCAGCATTGGAGGAGTGGCTTCCCTGCTTCTCTGCATTTATGATGCTCCACAGTGCTTTAGGTTTGTTATTTGATTTGATTAGTTGTTCATAGGCTGCATCACGTCTCAGATCGCGAAGTTTGAGGTCATAGGTTTTCTTTTTTTTCAGCCATTATTTCTTTATCTCTTGTGGTTCCTGTGAGTTCATACATGTGCAATGATTTAAGAAAATCTTGAATCTTGGTGACGGCATGAATGTGAAATGACGGATAGGGCCCAGAAGTTGCCTGATATATAAGTTTGATAAGTTTTCCACTTAGAAATAATATAGTTCTATTAAATGTTGTTCTATTGTGACATATATTTTACTATATATTATATTTTATACCACGACTAGCTGACCCAGCGAACTTTGTTCCGCCTTAAAGGCAATATCACATGATCACATTTTGTACTTTTAAATTAGGATAACTGTAAATAAAAAATATAATTATATTCAATGATTCTTTATTTGCCATTTATTGTAAGCACCTTGTGATAAACCATTTTTTGTTTTTTTTTTATTAGGCGCGAAAAAAATAACGCGGAAGGTCTTCCGACCTGTGAACATGCCACATATAATGGGACCATGGGAAAAAACATGGATGTTCGAGATTAAGACCACAAACTTTTAACGATTGGCCTTGTGACTTATTTACAGTCATGGCGAATGCAAGACGGATCAGAAAATTGAAGTCGTTTAAATTGAAATGGCATGTCGGTTGGGATCATCGGGATACTCGGAATGACAACTTCCTCACCTTTGAATTTTCCTTTGAGTATTGTGGCGTAAATAAAAATTGTTCATCAATTTACTTACCACCAAATGTGTTCCGTTGCACAGTTTTTGGCTGGTTTAAAGTTTTTTAAGCATGATTACAACAACCAAACTTTAGTTGTAAATTGTGCTGTGGTAAGCCAGGTACATCCAAGGAGTTTAAAAATTCCAATTGGATAGTTGGTGGCATCACCTTCATTTGCTACACAGTCAATAGATTTTGATAGAATGCAGTGTAACCAATGTTCTCATTCTGAATTATGTAGTTTAAGTCATCTACATCTTTATTCTTAGCTACCAAAATTGCTCGCTCACTCAACCATTCATTATTTTTGAGGTTAGTAATGATGTTTGGGAATACTTTGTTAATGAGTTCGTCTTTCGATGAGACAAAGTTATATGAAAATTCGGAGGAAATGAAATCAATCCGCCTCGATTCGTCGACAGGTACTCGACGATTACCGATAGTCAGCAATTGCTCAGAGAAATCTTCAGCAGATGTATCGTTCAACAATGCAACTCTCATGTTTGTTGTCAGCTGAAGTTTCTTAACATAGATTCGATGATTTGAGGCAAGCGTTTATCTCGTCGGCAGCAGTCGATCTGGGGAATTACTGGCAATGTTTGGCGGAAATTGCCAGGCAGTAAAATCATTGAGCCTCCAAAACATCTCGAGTCATTACGTAGATCTTGCAATGTTCGGTAGAGTGCTTCCAATGCACGTTTATGCGCGATTGTGCATTCGTCCCAGATGAATGATCTTCGATTCTGATAAAACTTTCGCCATAGCGGAGTGCCATATTGCATGTTGGTTTTTCAATATATTCCAGATTTAACGGCAGTTTTAATGCAGAATGTGTCGTACATCCTTTTAGTAATGTGGCTTGCTATTTCCAGAAGAAAGCAACTGCAACCGCAGTGTTGGATCTTGCACGAACAGTGGCTAAAATTACTGACATGAGGAATGTCTTACCAAGTTCCACCAGGGGCATCCCAGGTATAGAAAACCACCATTTCCATCATCAGTTGCCTTCATTAATGTATCATAAACTTCCATTTGTTGGGGATTCATCAGGGGTACATTCGTTTGTAAACTTCTAAATCTAATTCCTGGTGATTATATTTACGTTTCCGTTCCAATTCTCGATTAAATGCGTCATTCATTTCACAATTTGGCACTGGCATTCCTAACCTGACTAATAAACTACCGCATATGAGATAGCACATGTCTTCAATCAAAAGCAAGGCCTTATTATGTATCTCCTCATTCATTTCAAGATTGGGATTTCCTTGAATTTGACACGGAATTTGATGTAAAAATATCTTCTGCCATATTATCCTTGTATTTGTGCCATAGGTTAGATGGGTTCGATGATGGAAAGCATGTCGAAATGATGATAGCAAATAATGTAATCTGACTTGGAGATGCAGAGATAATTGCTTTTCAATTGTAAAAAATTAAAATTTGAATTGTATTATCTGGATAGTAAAGTCTATGTTTAACAGTGATTGCAGAAACAGTTGAAACAAAACTTGCTGTTTCTCTTTAAGCTTACTCTATGCTTTCAAACTATAAGTGTAAAGAAATGTAAAATAGTAATTAAATGATATAAACATATGTTTCTTTTGTCGCATTATACATGTTTACAAAGAACAGCTGATTAAATTTGAAAAGGCTCTTTCACTTAATAACATGTTTGCTGCAATGCATTTCTTACGGGTATTTCTGTAACTTTTAGAGACCAGTGGGGCGGAATCCTGAATCGGGAACGGAACGGGATAAAAGGTATACTATGTTCTTATCCCAGTTCTTAGCTACCTCCCTACCAATTTTCAGCCAAATCGGATCAGGCGTTCTTGACTTATAAATAGTGTAACTAACACGACTTTCTTTTATATATATACTAGCTGACCCGGCGAACTTTGTCCCGCCTTAAGGGCAATATCACATGATCACATTTTTTTACTTTTTAAATTAGGATAATTGTAAATAAAAAAATATAATAATTCAATGATTCTTTATTTTCCATTTATTGTAGCACCTTGTGATAAACTAAATTTTTTGTTTTTTTATTAGGCGCGAAAACAAATAACGCGGATGGTCTTCCGACCCGTGGACATGCCACATTTAATTGGCCATGGGAAAAACATGGATGTTTGAGATTAAGACCACAAAACTTTCAACGATTGGCCTTGTGACTTATTTACAGTCATGACGGATCGGAAATTGAAACCGTTTAAACTCAAATGGCATGTCGGGTGGGATCATCGGGATCCTCGGAATGAGAATTTCCTCACCTTTGAGTATTGTGGTGTAAATCAAATTGTTCATCAATTTACTTACCACCAAACTTGTTCCGTTGCACAGTTTTGGTTGGTATAAGTTTCGAAGCATGATTACTACAGAACCAATATTTAGTTGTAAAATTGTGCCAAGTACATACAAGGAGTTTAAAACATTCAATTAGATAGTTGGTGGCATCATCTTCATTTGTTACACAGTCAACAGATTTGAAAGAATGCAGTGTACCAATGATCTCATTCTGAATTATGTAGTTTAAGTCATCTACATCTTTATTCTTAGCTGCCAAAATTGCTCGCTCACTCAACCATTCATTATTTTTGAGGTTAGTAATGATGTTTGGGAATACTTTGTTAATGAGATTCGTCTTTCGATGAGACAAAAGTTACAGATATTCCGAGGAAATGAAATCAATCCGCTTGATTCGTCGACAGGTACTCGACCATTACCGATAGTCAACAATTACTCAGAAAAATCTTCAGCAGATGTATCGTTCAGCAATGCAACTCTCATGTTTGTTGGCAGCTGAAGTTTCTAACATAGATTCGATGATTTGAGGCAAGCGTTTTATCTCGTACGGCAGCAGTCGATCTGGGAATTAACTGGCAATGTTTGGCGGAAATTGCCAGGCAAGTAAAAATCATTGGAGCCTCCAAAACATCTCGAGTCATTACGTAGATCTTGCAATGTTCGGTAGAGTTGCTTCCAATGCACGTTTATGCGCGATTGTGCATTCGTCCCAGATGATGATCTTCGATTCTGATAAAACTTTCGCCATAGCGGAGTGCCATATTGCATGTTGGTTTTTCAATATATTCCAGATTTAACGGCAGTTTTAATGCCAGAATGTGTGTCGTACATCCTTTTAGTAATGTGGCTGCTATTCCAGAAGAAGCAACTGCAACCGCAGTGTTGGATCTTGCACGAACAGTGGCCTAAAATTACTGACATGGAGGAATGTCTTACCAGTTCCACCAGGGGCATCCAGGAAATAGAAACCACCATTTCCATCATCAGTTGCCTTCATTAATGTATCATAAACTTCCATTTGTTGGGGATTCATCAGGGGTACATTCGTTTGAACTTCTAAATCTAATTCCTGGTGATCATATTTACGTTTCCGTTCCAATTCTCGATTAAATGCGTCATTCATTTCACAATTTGGCACTGGCATTCCTAACCTGACCTAATAAACTACCGCATATGAGATAGCACATGTCTTCAATCAAAAGCAAGGCCTTATTATGTATCTCCTCATTCATTTCAAGATTGGGATTTCTTGAATTGACACGAATTTGATGTAAAATATCTTCTGCCATATTATCCTTGTATTTGTGCCATAGGTTAGATGGGTTCGATGGAAAGCATGTCGAAATGATGATAGCAAATAATGTAATCTGACTTGGAGATGCAGAGATAATTGCTTTCAATTGTAAAAAATTAAAAATTTGAATTGTATTATCTGGATAGTAAAGTCTATGTTTAACAGTGATTGCAGAAACAGTTGAAACAAAACTTGCTGTTTCTCTTAAGCTTACTCTATGCTTTCAAACTATAAGTGTAAAGAAATGTAAAATAGTAATTAAATGATATAAACATATGTTTCTTTTTGTCGCATTATACATGTTTACAAAGAACAGCTGATTAAATTTGAAAAGGCTCTTTCACTTAATAACATGTTTGCTGCAATGCATTTCTTACGGGTATTTCTGTAACTTTTAGAGACCAGTGGGGCGGAATCCTGAATCGGGAACGGGATAAAAGGTATACTATGTTCTTATCCCAGTTCTTAGCTACCTCCCTACCAATTTTCAGCCAAATCGGATCAGGCGTTCTTGACTTATAAATAGTGTAACTAACACGACTTTCTTTTATATATATACTAGCTGACCCGGCGAACTTTGTCCCGCCTTAAAGGCAATATCACATGATCACATTTTTTACTTTTTAAATTAGGATAATTGTAAATAAAAAAAAATATAATAATTCAATGATTCTTTATTTTCCATTTATTGTAGCACCTTGTGATAAACTAAATTTTTTGTTTTTTTATTAGGCGCGAAAACAAATAACGCGGATGGTCTTCCGACCCGTGGACATGCCACATTTAATTGGCCATGGGAAAAACATGGATGTTTGAGATTAAGACCACAAACTTTCAACGATTGGCCTTGTGACTTATTTACAGTCATGACGGATCGGAAATTGAAACCGTTTAAACTCAAATGGCATGTCGGGTGGGATCATCGGGATCCTCGGAATGAGAATTTCCTCACCTTTGAGTATTGTGGTGTAAATCAAATTGTTCATCAATTTACTTACCACCAAACTTGTTCCGTTGCACAGTTTTGGTTGGTATAAGTTTCGAAGCATGATTACTACAGAACCAATATTTAGTTGTAAATTGTGCCAAGTACATACAAGGAGTTTAAACATTCAATTAGATAGTTGGTGGCATCATCTTCATTTGTTACACAGTCAACAGATTTGAAAGAATGCAGTGTACCAATGATCTCATTCTGAATTATGTAGTTTAAGTCATCTACATCTTTATTCTTAGCTGCCAAAATTGCTCGCTCACTCAACCATTCATTATTTTTGAGGTTAGTAATGATGTTTGGGAATACTTTGTTAATGAGTTCGTCTTTCGATGAGACAAAGTTACAGATATTCCGAGGAAATGAAATCAATCCGCTTGATTCGTCGACAGGTACTCGACCATTACCGATAGTCAACAATTACTCAGAAAAATCTTCAGCAGATGTATCGTTCAGCAATGCAACTCTCATGTTTGTTGGCAGCTGAAGTTTCCTAACATAGATTCGATGATTTGAGGCAAGCGTTTATCTCGTCGGCAGCAGTCGATCTGGGAATTACTGGCAATGTTTGGCGGAAATCGCCAGACAGTAAAATAGTTGCGCCTCCAAAACATTTTGAGTCATTACGTAGATCTTGCAATGTTAGGTTAACTGCTTCCAATGCATGTTTATGCGCTATTGTGCATTCGTCCCAGATGATGATCTTCGATTCTGATAAAACTTTCGCCATAGCGGAGCGCTTTGTAATGTTGCACGTTGGTTCTTCAATATATTGAAGATTTAACGGCAATTTTAATGCAGAATGTGCCGTACGACATCCTTCTAGCAATGTGGCTGCTATTCTAGAAGAAGCAACTGAAACTGCAATGTTGGATCTTGCACGAACAGTGGCTAAAACTACTGACATGAGGAATGTCTTACCAGTTCCACCATGTAAATATAAACCACCGTTTCCATCATCAATTGCCTTCATTAATGTATCATAAACTTCCTTTTGTTGGGGGTTCATCAGGGGCACATTTGTTTGAACTACTAAATCTAATTCCTGGTGATCATATTCACGTTCCCATTCCAATTCTCGATTAAAAGCGTCATTCATTTTACGATTTGGCGCTGGCATTCCTAACCTGACTAATAAACTACCACACATGAGATAACTCATGTCTTCGATCAAGAGTAAGGCCCGATTATGTATCTCCTCATTCATTTTAAGATTGGAATTTATTGAAACTGACACGAATTTGATGTAAAATATCTTCTGCCATATTATCCTTGTATTTGTGCCACAGGTTAGATGGGTTCGATGGAAAGCATGTCGAAATGATGATAGCAAATAATGGACGTATCTGACTTGGAGATGCAGAGATAACTGCTTTGAATTGTAAAAAAATTAAAATTTGATTTGTATTATCTGGATAGTAAAGTCTATGCTTAACAGTGATTGCAGAAACAGTTGAAACAAAATTTGCTGTTTCTCTTAAGCTTACTCTATGCTTTAAAAACTATAAATGTAAAGAAATTTAAAATGGTAATTAAATGATATAAACATATATTTCTTTTGTTGCATTATATATGTTTACAAAGAACAGCTGATTCAATTTGAACAGGCCCTTTCACTTAATAACATATGTTTGCTGTAATGCATTTTCTTACGGGTATTTCCGTAACTTTTAGAGACCAGTGGGGCGGAATCCTGAATCGGGAACGGGATAAAAAGTATCCTATGTGTTTCTCCCTGTTCTTAGCTACCTCCCTACCAATTTTCAGCCAAATCGGATCAGCCGTTCTTGACTTATAAGTAGTGTAACTAACACGACTTTCTTTTATATATATATAGATAGATAAAAGGGCCTATACCTTTTTATTTGCATTTTTCCAAGATATCCATGTTTATAATTGGAGAATTGCTTGAGAAACAGGAATAAGTTTAGTGACGTTGCACATTAGGAACATTAAGACAAGAAAACCCCAAACGATTTCAAGAACTATCTTGGACTCTCTGAAAGTAATCTTTGTCGCTTTGTTAGGTTAGTGTAGTGCCTCAATTAAGAATCTATTCACTCGCTCAATGCAGCCGATAAGCGATGAAGAGGATCTTGTAGAACCTTTAATGTTTAACATCTTCACTGCGGCTCAATACTGAGTAACCTTGAGTAATCTTAATGACTCTACTTACGGCGTCTGCCGCACACTCACCTCCTCCTTGCGGTCAAACTGTTAAAAACTCTTACGTAAAGGTGTACATACAAATTTAGTATATGATTTAACTTAGCCTTCTGTATTTATAAAACATATTATTGAGTCGCATTAATTATGATAATATTGAAAAAGTAAACTAATATTCTTTGTATAACAAGTAGCTGTATTTTTAATATCGAATGCCCTCTGCAAAATAATATTTTATTTCATTGGGTAAATAATTATTTAATGTAATATTTATCTAATGCTGTTTAATTAAAAACCTATTTTCATATTCTTTAATAATTTGGCAATTACACGAATTTCAGTTCACATTATACTAATGTGCGTAGTATAAGTAGGCCTATAATTTTAAAAAGTGCATTTTACACTCACGTGGAAATTTTTCTCTAAAGTAACGCTGACACTAAGAGTAACTATAACAAATTTAATTAAAGTAACTAAATCTCGTATTATTTTTACTACTCCATACTTAGTATAACTGGAGTTGTTCCCCTTATACTACGGGCCATACTAAAGGTAGAATTTGAAAAAAAATAAACGGTATTCATTCTGATATGTCATTTCAAAATCAACAATTGGGCAATTTTGTAACCATAGAAATAGCTTAGTAAAAAATCATTAAAATTTAAAAAGTTGTTTAAGAAACATGTCTGGATAAATTTATGTTACAATCTTATAAAATTCCTGATGTGACCCATGTTCTGATGTGAATAACAGAGAATGAGAAGAAATATAAATTCCAAAAGCCGTAGTACCGGCAGTTTCTTAAATTTGCTACTTCTGCAAACTGAAAATTAATATAAAGAGAAAAAAACGGAAATGCAAAATAGAATCAAAAACCCCAGGGAATGTACTAAAACAGCCAACAACAAATCTCTGCACTTACCACAATTCAAACACAAGACCAAACTTAATGCTACATTCCTGCTTCACAATCTGAACTACTCATCAGTTTAGAAGTTAAACCAAGGATAACTCACCAGCACGTGCCAAAATTACAATTGATCATTTAGTCTGGAATTTTCATTGTGAACACTTAGCAGATACCTAAATTCCAGTTTGCAGCCGCTGCAGCAACCATTGCTCATCCAGTGTGAAGGGTCCGATGTGGATACTTACCAGATACCTAAATTCCGGTTTGCAGCCGCTGCACCATTGCTCATCCAGTGTGAAGGTCCGATGTGGATACTTACCAGGAACCTAAATTCCAGTTTGCAGCCGCTGCACCATTGTTCATCCAGTGTGAAGGTCCGATGTGGATACTTACCAGGAACCTAAATTCCAGTTTGCAGCCGCTTCACACATTGCTCATCCAGTGTAAAGGTCCGATGTGGATACTTACCAGGAACCTAAATTCCACTTTGGCAGCCGCTGCACCATTGCTCATCCAGTGTGAAGGTCTGATGTGGAAACTACCAGATACCTAAATTCCGGTTTGCAGCCGCTGCACCATTGCTCATTCAGTGTGAAGGTCCGATGTGGAAACTTACCAGATACCTAAATTCCAGTTTTCAGCCGCTGCAACCATTGCTCTTTCAGTGTAAAGGTCCGATGTGGATACTTACCAGGAACCTAAATTCCAGTTTCAGCCGCTGCACCATGTTCATCCAGTGTGAAGGTCCGATGTGGATACTTACCAGGAACCTAAATTCCAGTTTGCAGCCGCTGCACCAGTGCTCATCCAGTGTGAAGGTCCGATGTGGATACTTACCAGGAACCTAAATTCCAGTTTGCAGCCGCTGCACCATTGTTCATCCAGTGTGAAGGTCCGATGTGGATACTTACCAGATACCTAAATTCCGGTTTGCAGCCGCTGCACACCATTGCTCATCCAGTGTGAAGGTCTGATGTGGATACTTACCAGATACCTAAATTCCAGTTTGCAGCCGCTGCACCATTGCTCATCCTGTGTGAAGGTCCGATGTGGATACTTACCAGATACCAAAATTCTAGTTTGCAGCCGCTGCACTATTACTCTCCAGTCTGAAGTGCCATTGGCTGTCAATTTCAAATCTGATAATAAATACCATCTAATATGAAAATCCGCAAAGTCCAGTTCTAAGTTACATTGTGGATGCTCACCAGTTGCCAAAGTTCTCATTGTAAGCTACAGCACTCTTGGCCGTCCGCTCAACAATTTTATATCGAACACTTTACAGTTGAAACACAATTCACTGGGGTTGCTGATTAATGGTTTCAAGTTGACTGTATTCCGTCTCCAGCTCTTCATAATTGTAATGTTTACTATTGTCATATAATTTATAATGTAAAAATAAAAACTGTTCTTCTAAATCCCACTATTTACTTGTCTAGATTATAAAAAATATCTTAAAATTGATTAAGTATAACTATAATCCTCTCTCTTTATTATCAAATCACAGTGTAGTTTATTATATGAATATTATTACTTATTCGTTAAGTATTAATTAGGTTTAATTTATTTATTAAGTATGAACTTTTAGTGTGGACCACTATTAGGTACGGGTCCACGAAAGGACCTACCTACGGCGTTCCTTGTCAGGGACCACAACCATTTAGCAAGTCAGGACTTTGTTTTCAGTTTGCATTCCCAGCCAATACGCTTAAATTATATATGCAATTTTATTTTGTCTAAGCGTACACTCTACAGCCAGTGGACATAGGATCCAGATGTTGTACGGCCACGAAAGGACGTGGCAGCAGAGTGGTTTAGTGGGGTAAAAGTCCATTATAACCGGGACGTTGGTATCTTTTGAAGGTTCCCTCTGCTTAAAAAAGTCCAATAAATTGCAGTTGGTGGCTTTGACCACACTTCCAGTCTATTTTATCGTCACTGCTGTCTGTAGTTGGGTCGTGAGCGTATGTGTTATTTCCATCCTCTCATCAACCAAATAACGTCACCTGCACATCTTATTAGCTCATGTAATTATTGTTTGAATACAAAAAACGCACTGCTGAAAGGCTGGGTCGCAACAAACTATTTAAGAAAGTACCTAAAATAGGACATACATTAATAATTTAACGCCTACCTGTGAATGCTGAGATGACTTATCATTAACCTTCTTCATCGACCTCGTTTAACTTTACAGAAGAAGAATTACTAGGCCTAGATACACACATTGATCAGCCCTGCAACAACGTTAACCTAAATGATGAGCCTGAAGTTTTCCAGCAGCCAATTGAAATTAGTGTACAATCACAGGTTGAGGTAACCATTCATCATTTTCCATAGATGATCCTTCTACTTGGAATGCTAAGACAAATGACAATGATGAAAACTAAAAATAAGAGTGGAGATATAATTCCTGCGAACTTACTATAATGGAAAAAGCATTGTAAGGAAATATATTTGAGCGCACCTTTCCTAATATGGATGTTGTTTATAGGATTGGTTATTACTCACAGTCAGGTGATAATTTATGTTGTATTGAATGTTATTTTATTTCAAACAGGTGATGCAAAAAACTTTACACATCTTAGTGACTGGAAGCACAGCTTCCCAAATATCATGAACATTCTCATGATCATAGTCATTAAATTCTTACGTAAATGCTTTAAAAATTAAGGAACTGATTAGGAATCTAGCTTACATGACACGTTTACTTTTAATATAACCAATTTAAAACATATCTACTCACATTCGATTTAGTAAGTGAAACTTGACTTGACTATTAGTGTTTAAAAATTAACTTTTAAAATGTACTAAAACATGCCATAATGTGTTTTGAAAATAGAAATGTCATTTTTTTCTTTTCGTGGTCTTTTCTAAGTACGTGCAAATGTATAACGTATTATTGGCGGAGCGTTAGCGAAGAGACTGGACAATTTCATTTTTGTATGTCTGTCTGCACACATGTAGAACTATTTCAACAAATAAAACATAATTAATATGTAGTAACTTGGTGGGTCAATTTCGAGTCAACTTTATTTTGTATGATTGAATTTCAGTTTAGCTTTCCGCAGAACATCTCGAGAATGTAATGAGCTATAGATTTGAAACTGTACATACAACCCCAGTTTGTTACAATACGTAATGTACCTTGTATATTTTGTATGATTGAATTTTCAGTTTAGCTTTCCGCAGAGCATCTCGAGAATGAAATGAGCTATAGATTTGAAACTACATCATGCAACCCCAGTTTGTTACAATACGTAGTGTACCTTGTATATTTTGTATGATTGAATTTCAGTTTAGGTGTCCTTTTTTTGCCAGACACCTAGGTGTCCAGTTTAGGTGCACAGAACATCTCGAGAATGAAATGAGCTATAGATTTCAAACTACATGCAACCCCAGATTGTTACAATACGTAATGTACCTTATATATTTTGTATGATTGAATTTCAGTTTGGCTTTCCGCAGAGCATCTCGAGAATGAAATGAGCTATAGATTTGAAACTAAATACAACCCCAGATTGTTACAATACGTAGTGTACCTTGTATATTATGTATGATTGAATTTCAGTTTAGCTTTCCGCAGAGCATCTCGAGAATGAAATGAGCTATAGATATGAAACTGTGCATGCAACTCCGGTTTGTTACAATACGTAGTGTACCTTGTATATTTTGTATGATTGAATTTCAGTTTAGCTATCCGCAGAGCATCACGAGAATGAAATGAGCTATAGATTTGAAACTGTGCATGCAACCCCGGTTTGTTACAATACGTAGTGGTACCTTATATATTTTGTATGATTGAATTTCAGTTTAGCTTTCCGCAGAGCATCTCGAGAATGAAATGAGCTATAGATTTGAAACTGTGCATGCAACCCCGGTTTGTTACAATACGTAGTGTACCTTGTATATTATGTATGATTGAATTTCAGTTTAGCTATCCGCAGAACATCTCGAGAATGAAATGAGCTATAGATTTGAAACTACATACAACCACAGATTGTTACAATACGTAATATACCTTATATATTTTGTATGATTGAATTTCAGTTTAGCTTTCTGCAGAGCATCTAGAGCTATAGATTTCTCTGGCTGTTGTTCTTCTGTGATTCTCCAGAGGACTTGACAGTATCGATTACATTTGATGTTATCTTGACCAAATACTCTCGATTAGCTTATAAGAATAAAAGTAGGCAGATGCTAATTTAATGAACTAAACTAATTTTATTTTATTAAACTATATGTGTCTGAGATAGTAAGAACAACTACTTATTGAATGAACTTACATGATGGCCTCTTAATATACTTGAACGTTTGATTACAGAAAGGAGAGGACCAGTAGCAGCATCTCCAAAGAAAGCAGTAATTCAAATGTTGAGAAATTGGAGTACATCCATTAATCTAGTTATTTATTGTAAAACTAAAAGACTAATAGTAAATAAATCCACCTGAAACATGCTAGTTACGTGTTTGTTCATTATTGTAACCGATATATTACTTTGAAACATATCAGATGTTACTTTGAAACATATTGTATAAGTTACTTTGAAATGTATCAGATATGTTACTTTGCAACGTATCTGATATGTTACATTGAAACATATACATATATTTGTGACGAAACATGAGAGGACATTCTTGTCAGTTAGATACGTGTCTGAAACTAAGCAGATACATTTTGAAATGTATCTGAAACATTACCAATATTTAAATGAAATATTTTTGATACTATTGGGTGCTATGTGGGTTATTTTGATAGATGTGAGACTTCAGGAGCAGTTGCAGTCATGAGTTCTTCAGAGATTATTCTTCGTGTTCAAAGGGTTCATATACAAGAGGATAAGATTTGAAACTGCAATGTTTCCACGTGGCATAAAATTTATAATAGAACAATTAGAATAACAAGTGATTCCTTTACTAAAAAGTTCTTTGATAAAATAGTAAATTATTATTATATAAATAATAATAGTTTAAATAAGTATTATACCACTTTTTAAGCCTTACGAAAGTATATTTATTTTTCTTATTTAAATTGGAGGCGATTGGCATGGTGCGCCTGAATTAGCACCCCCTGGATATAGCACCCCCTCGCTACTGACGTCATTTTGACGTCACCAAAGGGGGTGCTAAATCAGCACAGATGCCGTGTCCAGGCCCTGAATAAGCACCCCCTTCGAATAGCGGAGTCCTAATTCAGCGCCTTGACCGTGCTCATGTGCTGATTTAGCACCCCCTTGAATCTGGGCCGTATTGATGAGATGAATAATTACCCCAACGGAATAGAATATATAATCGTTTAACCATATTATTTTATTTTTAAATAAAATAAAAATAAATCGCAATATGGTTAAACGATTATATATTCTATTCCGTTGGGGTAATTATTCATCTCATCAATACGGCCCAGATTCAAGGGGGTGCTAAATCAGCACATGAGCACGGTCAAGGCGCTGAATTAGGACTCCGCTATTCGAAGGGGGTGCTTATTCAGGGCCTGGACACGGCATCTGTGCTGATTTAGCACCCCCTTTGGTGACGTCAAAATGACGTCAGTAGCGAGGGGGTGCTATGTCCAGGGGGTGCTAATTCAGGCGCACCATGCCAATCGCCTCCAATTTAAATAAGAAAAATAAATATACTTTCGTAAGGCTTAAAAAGTGGTATAATACTTATTTAAACTATTTTTATTTATATAATAATAATTTACTATTTTATCAAAGAACTTTTTAGTAAAGGAATCACTTGTTATTCTAATTGTTCTATTATAAATTTTATGCCACGTGGAAACATTGCAGTTTCAAATCTTATCCTCTTGTATATGAACCCTTTGAACACGAAGAATAATCTCTGAAGAACTCATGACTGCAACTGCTCCTGAAGTCTCACATCTATCAAAATAACCCACATAGCACCCAATAGTATCAAAAATATTTCATTTAAATATTGGTAATGTTTCAGATACATTTCAAAATGTATCTGCTTAGTTTCAGACACGTATCTAACTGACAAGAATGTCCTCTCATGTTTCGTCACAAATATATGTATATGTTTCAATGTAACATATCAGATACGTTGCAAAGTAACATATCTGATACATTTCAAAGTAACTTATACAATATGTTTCAAAGTAACATCTGATATGTTTCAAAGTAATATATCGGTTACAATAATGAACAAACACGTAACTAGCATGTTTCAGGTGGATTTATTTACTATTAGTCTTTTAGTTTTACAATAAATAACTAGATTAATGGATGTACTCCAATTTCTCAACATTTGAATTACTGCTTTCTTTGGAGATGCTGCTACTGGTCCTCTCCTTTCTGTAATCAAACGTTCAAGTATATTAAGAGGCCATCATGTAAGTTCATTCAATAAGTAGTTGTTCTTACTATCTCAGACACATATAGTTTAATAAAATAAAATTAGTTTAGTTCATTAAATTAGCATCTGCCTACTTTTATTCTTATAAGCTAATCGAGAGTATTTGGTCAAGATAACATCAAATGTAATCGATACTGTCAAGTCCTCTGGAGAATCACAGAAGAACAACAGCCAGAGAAATCTATAGCTCTAGATGCTCTGCAGAAAGCTAAACTGAAATTCAATCATACAAAATATATAAGGTATATTACGTATTGTAACAATCTGTGGTTGTATGTAGTTTCAAATCTATAGCTCATTTCATTCTCGAGATGTTCTGCGGATAGCTAAACTGAAATTCAATCATACATAATATACAAGGTACACTACGTATTGTAACAAACCGGGGTTGCATGCACAGTTTCAAATCTATAGCTCATTTCATTCTCGAGATGCTCTGCGGAAAGCTAAACTGAAATTCAATCATACAAAATATATAAGGTACCACTACGTATTGTAACAAACCGGGGTTGCATGCACAGTTTCAAATCTATAGCTCATTTCATTCTCGTGATGCTCTGCGGATAGCTAAACTGAAATTCAATCATACAAAATATACAAGGTACACTACGTATTGTAACAAACTGGGGTTGCATGTAGTTTCAAATCTATAGCTCATTTCATTCTCGAGATGCTCTGCGGAAAGCTAAACTGAAATTCAATCATACAAAATATACAAGGTACATTACGTATTGTAACAAACTGGGGTTGTATGTACAGTTTCAAATCTATAGCTCATTACATTCTCGAGATGTTCTGCGGAAAGCTAAACTGAAATTCAATCATACAAAATAAAGTTGACTCGAAATTGACCCACCAAGTTACTACATATTAATTATGTTTTATTTGTTGAAATAGTTCTACATGTGTGCAGACAGACATACAAAAATGAAATTGTCCAGTCTCTTCGCTAACGCTCCGCCAATAATACGTTATACATTTGCACGTACTTAGAAAAGACCACGAAAAGAAAAAAATGACATTTCTATTTTCAAAACACATTATGGCATGTTTTAGTACATTTTAAAAGTTAATTTTTAAACACTAATAGTCAAGTCAAGTTTCACTTACTAAATCGAATGTGAGTAGATATGTTTTAAATTGGTTATATTAAAAGTAAACGTGTCATGTAAGCTAGATTCCTAATCAGTTCCTTAATTTTAAAGCATTTACGTAAGAATTTAATGACTATGATCATGAGAATGTTCATGATATTTGGGAAGCTGTGCTTCCAGTCACTAAGATGTGTAAAGTTTTTGCATCACCTGTTTGAAATAAATAACATTCAATACAACATAAATTATCACCTGACTGTGAGTAATAACCAATCCTATAAACAACATCCATATTAGGAAAGGTGCGCTCAAATATATTTCCTTACAATGCTTTTTCCATTATAGTAAGTTCGCAGGAATTATATCTCCACTCTTATTTTTAGTTTTCATCATTGTCATTTGTCTTAGCATTCCAAGTAGAAGGATCATCTATGGAAAATGATGAATGGTTACCTCAACCTGTGATTGTACACTAATTTCAATTGGCTGCTGGAAAACTTCAGGCTCATCATTTAGGTTAACGTTGTTGCAGGGCTGATCAATGTGTGTATCTAGGCCTAGTAATTCTTCTTCTGTAAAGTTAAACGAGGTCGATGAAGAAGGTTAATGATAAGTCATCTCAGCATTCACAGGTAGGCGTTAAATTATTAATGTATGTCCTATTTTAGGTACTTTCTTAAATAGTTTGTTGCGACCCAGCCTTTCAGCAGTGCGTTTTTTGTATTCAAACAATAATTACATGAGCTAATAAGATGTGCAGGTGACGTTATTTGGTTGATGAGAGGATGGAAATAACACATACGCTCACGACCCAACTACAGACAGCAGTGACGATAAAATAGACTGGAAGTGTGGTCAAAGCCACCAACTGCAATTTATTGGACTTTTTTAAGCAGAGGGAACCTTCAAAAGATACCAACGTCCCGGTTATAATGGACTTTTAACCCCACTAAACCACTCTGCTGCCACGTCCTTTCGTGGCCGTACAACATCTGGATCCTATGTCCACTGGCTGTAGAGTGTACGCTTAGACAAAATAAAAATTGCATATATAATTTAAGCGTATTGGCTGGGAATGCAAACTGAAACAAAGTCCTGACTTGCTAAATGGTTGTGGTCCCTGACAAGGAACGCCGTAGGTCCTTTCGTGGACCCGTACCTAATAGTGGTCCACACTAAAAGTTCATACTTAATAAATAAATTAAACCTAATTAATACTTAACGAATAAGTAATAATATTCATATAATAAACTACACTGTGATTTGATAATAAAGAGAGAGGATTATAGTTATACTTAATCAATTTTAAGATATTTTTTATAATCTAGACAAGTAAATAGTGGGATTTAGAAGAACAGTTTTTATTTTTACATTATAAATTATATGACAATAGTAAACATTACAATTATGAAGAGCTGGAGACGGAATACAGTCAACTTGAAACCATTAATCAGCAACCCCAGTGAATTGTGTTCAACTGTAAAGTGTTCGATATAAAATTGTTGAGCGGACGGCCAAGAGTGCTGTAGCTTACAATGAGAACTTTGGCAACTGGTGAGCATCCACAATGTAACTTAGAACTGGACTTTGCGGATTTTCATATTAGATGGTATTTATTATCAGATTTGAAATTGACAGCCAATGGCACTTCAGACTGGAGAGTAATAGTGCAGCGGCTGCAAACTAGAATTTTGGTATCTGGTAAGTATCCACATCGGACCTTCACACAGGATGAGCAATGGTGCAGCGGCTGCAAACTGGAATTTAGGTATCTGGTAAGTATCCACATCAGACCTTCACACTGGATGAGCAATGGTGCAGCGGCTGCAAACCGGAATTTAGGTATCTGGTAAGTATCCACATCGGACCTTCACACTGGATGAACAATGGTGCAGCGGCTGCAAACTGGAATTTAGGTTCCTGGTAAGTATCCACATCGGACCTTCACACTGGATGAGCACTGGTGCAGCGGCTGCAAACTGGAATTTAGGTTCCTGGTAAGTATCCACATCGGACCTTCACACTGGATGAACATGGTGCAGCGGCTGAAACTGGAATTTAGGTTCCTGGTAAGTATCCACATCGGACCTTTACACTGGATGAGCAATGGTGCAGCGGCTGCAAAGTGGAATTTAGGTTCCTGGTAAGTATCCACATCGGACCTTTACACTGGATGAGCAATGGTGAAGCGGCTGCAAACTGGAATTTAGGTTCCTGGTAAGTATCCACATCGGACCTTCACACTGGATGAACAATGGTGCAGCGGCTGCAAACTGGAATTTAGGTTCCTGGTAAGTATCCACATCGGACCTTCACACTGGATGAGCAATGGTGCAGCGGCTGCAAACCGGAATTTAGGTATCTGGTAAGTATCCACATCGGACCTTTACACTGGATGAGCAATGGTGCAGCGGCTGCAAACTGGAATTTAGGTATCTGCTAAGTGTTCACAATGAAATTCCAGACTAAATGATCAATTGTAATTTTGGCACGTGCTGGTGAGTATCCTTGGTTTAACTTCTAAACTGATGAGTAGTTCAGATTGTGAAGCAGGAATGTAGCATTAAGTTTGGTCTTGTGTTGAATTGTGGTAAGTGCAGAGATTTGTTGTTGGCTGTTTTAGTACATTCCCTGGGGTTTTTGATTCTATTTTGCATTTCCGTTTTTTTCTCTTTATATTAATTTTCAGTTTGCAGAAGTAGCAAATTTAAGAAACTGCCGGTACTACGGCTTTTGGAATTTATATTTCTTCTCATTCTCTGTTATTCACATCAGAACATGGGTCACATCAGGAATTTTATAAGATTGTAACATAAATTTATCCAGACATGTTTCTTAAAACAACTTTTTAAATTTTAATGATTTTTTACTAAGCTATTTCTATGGTTACAAAATTGCCCAATTGTTGATTTTGAAATGACATATCAGAATGAATACCGTTTATTTTTTTTCAAATTCTACCTTTAGTATGGCCCGTAGTATAAGGGGAACAACTCCAGTTATACTAAGTATGGAGTAGTAAAAATAATACGAGATTTAGTTACTTTAATTAAATTGTTATAGTTACTCTTAGTGTCAGCGTTACTTTAGAGAAAAATTTCCACGTGAGTGTAAAATGCACTTTTTAAAATTATAGGCCTACTTATACTACGCACATTAGTATAATGTGAACTGAAATTCGTGTAATTGCCAAATTATTAAAGAATATGAAAATAGGTTTTTAATTAAACAGCATTAGATAAATATTACATTAAATAATTATTTACCCAATGAAATAAAATATTATTTTGCAGAGGGCATTCGATATTAAAATACAGCTACTTGTTATACAAAGAATATTAGTTTACTTTTTCAATATTATCATAATTAATGCGACTCAATAATATGTTTTATAAATACAGAAGGCTAAGTTAAATCATATACTAAATTTGTATGTACACCTTTACGTAAGAGTTTTTTAACAGTTTGACCGCAAGGAGGAGGTGAGTGTGCGGCAGACGCCGTAAGTAGAGTCATTAAGATTACTCAAGGTTACTCAGTATTGAGCCGCAGTGAAGATGTTAAACATTAAAGGTTCTACAAGATCCTCTTCATCGCTTATCGGCTGCATTGAGCGAGTGAATAGATTCTTAATTGAGGCACTACACTAACCTAACAAAGCGACAAAGATTACTTTCAGAGAGTCCAAGATAGTTCTTGAAATCGTTTGGGGTTTTCTTGTCTTAATGTTCCTAATGTGCAACGTCACTAAACTTATTCCTGTTCTCAAGCAATTCTCCAATTATAAACATGGATATCTTGGAGAAATGCAAATAAAAAGGTATAGGCCCTTTTATCTATCTATATATATATATAAAAGAAAGTCGTGTTAGTTACACTACTTATAAGTCAAGAACGGCTGATCCGATTTGGCTGAAAATTGGTAGGGAGGTAGCTAAGAACAGGGAGAAACACATAGGATACTTTTTATCCCGTTCCCGATTCAGGATTCCGCCCCACTGGTCTCTAAAAGTTACGGAAATACCCGTAAGAAATGCATTACAGCAAACATATGTTATTAAGTGAAAGGGCCTGTTCAAATTGAATCAGCTGTTCTTTGTAAACATATATAATGCAACAAAAGAAATATATGTTTATATCATTTAATTACCATTTTAAATTTCTTTACATTTATAGTTTTAAAGCATAGAGTAAGCTTAAGAGAAACAGCAAATTTTGTTTCAACTGTTTCTGCAATCACTGTTAAGCATAGACTTTACTATCCAGATAATACAAATCAAATTTTAATTTTTTACAATTCAAAGCAGTTATCTCTGCATCTCCAAGTCAGATACGTCCATTATTTGCTATCATCATTTCGACATGCTTTCCATCGAACCCATCTAACCTGTGGCACAAATACAAGGATAATATGGCAGAAGATATTTTACATCAAATTCGTGTCAGTTCAATAAATTCCAATCTTAAAATGAATGAGGAGATACATAATCGGGCCTTACTCTTGATCGAAGACATGAGTTATCTCATGTGTGGTAGTTTATTAGTCAGGTTAGGAATGCCAGCGCCAAATCGTAAAATGAATGACGCTTTTAATCGAGAATTGGAATGGGAACGTGAATATGATCACCAGGAATTAGATTTAGTAGTTCAAACAAATGTGCCCCTGATGAACCCCCAACAAAAGGAAGTTTATGATACATTAATGAAGGCAATTGATGATGGAAACGGTGGTTTATATTTACATGGTGGAACTGGTAAGACATTCCTCATGTCAGTAGTTTTAGCCACTGTTCGTGCAAGATCCAACATTGCAGTTTCAGTTGCTTCTTCTAGAATAGCAGCCACATTGCTAGAAGGATGTCGTACGGCACATTCTGCATTAAAATTGCCGTTAAATCTTCAATATATTGAAGAACCAACGTGCAACATTACAAAGCGCTCCGCTATGGCGAAAGTTTTATCAGAATCGAAGATCATCATCTGGGACGAATGCACAATAGCGCATAAACATGCATTGGAAGCAGTTAACCTAACATTGCAAGATCTACGTAATGACTCAAAATGTTTTGGAGGCGCAACTATTTTACTGTCTGGCGATTTCCGCCAAACATTGCCAGTAATTCCCAGATCGACTGCTGCCGACGAGATAAACGCTTGCCTCAAATCATCGAATCTATGTTAGGAAACTTCAGCTGCCAACAAACATGAGAGTTGCATTGCTGAACGATACATCTGCTGAAGATTTTTCTGAGTAATTGTTGACTATCGGTAATGGTCGAGTACCTGTCGACGAATCAAGCGGATTGATTTCATTTCCTCGGAATATCTGTAACTTTGTCTCATCGAAAGACGAACTCATTAACAAAGTATTCCCAAACATCATTACTAACCTCAAAAATAATGAATGGTTGAGTGAGCGAGCAATTTTGGCAGCTAAGAATAAAGATGTAGATGACTTAAACTACATAATTCAGAATGAGATCATTGGTACACTGCATTCTTTCAAATCTGTTGACTGTGTAACAAATGAAGATGATGCCACCAACTATCTAATTGAATGTTTAAACTCCTTGTATGTACTTGGCACAATTTACAACTAAATATTGGTTCTGTAGTAATCATGCTTCGAAACTTATACCAACCAAAACTGTGCAACGGAACAAGTTTGGTGGTAAGTAAATTGATGAACAATTTGATTTACAACCACAATACTCAAAGGTGAGGAAATTCTCATTCCGAGGATCCCGATGATCCCACCCGACATGCCATTTGAGTTTAAACGGTTTCAATTTCCGATCCGTCATGACTGTAAATAAGTCACAAGGCCAATCGTTGAAAGTTTGTGGTCTTAATCTCAAACATCCATGTTTTTCCCATGGCCAATTAAATGTGGCATGTCCACGGGTCGGAAGACCATCCGCGTTATTTGTTTTCGCGCCTAATAAAAAAACAAAAAATTTAGTTTATCACAAGGTGCTACAATAAATGGAAAATAAAGAATCATTGAATTATTATATTTTTTTATTTACAATTATCCTAATTTAAAAAGTAAAAAATGTGATCATGTGATATTGCCTTTAAGGCGGGACAAAGTTCGCCGGGTCAGCTAGTATATATATAAAAGAAAGTCGTGTTAGTTACACTATTTATAAGTCAAGAACGCCTGATCCGATTTGGCTGAAAATTGGTAGGGAGGTAGCTAAGAACTGGGATAAGAAACATAGTATACCTTTTATCCCGTTCCCGATTCAGGATTCCGCCCCACTGGTCTCTAAAAGTTACAGAAATACCCGTAAGAAATGCATTGCAGCAAACATGTTATTAAGTGAAAGAGCCTTTTCAAATTTAATCAGCTGTTCTTTGTAAACATGTATAATGCGACAAAAGAAACATATGTTTATATCATTTAATTACTATTTTACATTTCTTTACACTTATAGTTTGAAAGCATAGAGTAAGCTTAAGAGAAACAGCAAGTTTTGTTTCAACTGTTTCTGCAATCACTGTTAAACATAGACTTTACTATCCAGATAATACAATTCAAATTTTAATTTTTTACAATTGAAAGCAATTATCTCTGCATCTCCAAGTCAGATTACATTATTTGCTATCATCATTTCGACATGCTTTCCATCGAACCCATCTAACCTATGGCACAAATACAAGGATAATATGGCAGAAGATATTTTACATCAAATTCGTGTCAATTCAAGAAATCCCAATCTTGAAATGAATGAGGAGATACATAATAAGGCCTTGCTTTTGATTGAAGACATGTGCTATCTCATATGCGGTAGTTTATTAGTCAGGTTAGGAATGCCAGTGCCAAATTGTGAAATGAATGACGCATTTAATCGAGAATTGGAACGGAAACGTAAATATGATCACCAGGAATTAGATTTAGAAGTTCAAACGAATGTACCCCTGATGAATCCCCAACAAATGGAAGTTTATGATACATTAATGAAGGCAACTGATGATGGAAATGGTGGTTTCTATTTCCTGGATGCCCCTGGTGGAACTGGTAAGACATTCCTCATGTCAGTAATTTTAGCCACTGTTCGTGCAAGATCCAACACTGCGGTTGCAGTTGCTTCTTCTGGAATAGCAGCCACATTACTAAAAGGATGTACGACACATTCTGCATTAAAACTGCCGTTAAATCTGGAATATATTGAAAAACCAACATGCAATATGGCACTCCGCTATGGCGAAAGTTTTATCAGAATCGAAGATCATCATCTGGGACGAATGCACAATCGCGCATAAACGTGCATTGGAAGCACTCTACCGAACATTGCAAGATCTACGTAATGACTCGAGATGTTTTGGAGGCTCAATGATTTTACTGCCTGGCAATTTCCGCCAAACATTGCCAGTAATTCCCAGATCGACTGCTGCCGACGAGATAAACGCTTGCCTCAAATCATCGAATCTATGTTAGGAAACTTCAGCTGCCAACAAACATGAGAGTTGCATTGCTGAACGATACATCTGCTGAAGATTTTTCTGAGTAATTGTTGACTATCGGTAATGGTCGAGTACCTGTCGACGAATCAAGCGGATTGATTTCATTTCCTTGGAATATCTGTAACTTTGTCTCATCGAAAGACGAACTCATTAACAAAGTATTCCCAAACATCATTACTAACCTCAAAAATAATGAATGGTTGAGTGAGCGAGCAATTTTGGCAGCTAAGAATAAAGATGTAGATGACTTAAACTACATAATTCAGAATGAGATCATTGGTACACTGCATTCTTTCAAATCTGTTGACTGTGTAACAAATGAAGATGATGCCACCAACTATCTAATTGAATGTTTAAACTCCTTGTATGTACTTGGCACAATTTACAACTAAATATTGGTTCTGTAGTAATCATGCTTCGAAACTTATACCAACCAAAACTGTGCAACGGAACAAGTTTGGTGGTAAGTAAATTGATGAACAATTTGATTTACACCACAATACTCAAAGGTGAGGAAATTCTCATTCCGAGGATCCCGATGATCCCACCCGACATGCCATTTGAGTTTTAAACGGTTTCAATTTCCGATCCGTCATGACTGTAAATAAGTCACAAGGCCAATCGTTGAAAGTTTGTGGTCTTAATCTCAAACATCCATGTTTTTCCCATGGCCAATTAAATGTGGCATGTCCACGGGTCGGAAGACCATCCGCGTTATTTGTTTTCGCGCCTAATAAAAAAACAAAAAATTTAGTTTATCACAAGGTGCTACAATAAATGGAAAATAAAGAATCATTGAATTATTATATTTTTTTATTTACAATTATCCTAATTTAAAAAGTAAAAAATGTGATCATGTGATATTGCCTTTAAGGCGGGACAAAGTTCGCCGGGTCAGCTAGTATATATATAAAAGAAAGTCGTGTTAGTTACACTATTTATAAGTCAAGAACGCCTGATCCGATTTGGCTGAAAATTGGTAGGGAGGTAGCTAAGAACTGGGATAAGAACATAGTATACCTTTTATCCCGTTCCCGATTCAGGATTCCGCCCCACTGGTCTCTAAAAGTTACAGAAATACCCGTAAGAAATGCATTGCAGCAAACATGTTATTAAGTGAAAGAGCCTTTTCAAATTTAATCAGCTGTTCTTTGTAAACATGTATAATGCGACAAAAGAAACATATGTTTATATCATTTAATTACTATTTTACATTTCTTTACACTTATAGTTTGAAAGCATAGAGTAAGCTTAAGAGAAACAGCAAGTTTTTGTTTCAACTGTTTCTGCAATCACTGTTAAACATAGACTTTACTATCCAGATAATACAATTCAAATTTTAATTTTTTACAATTGAAAGCAATTATCTCTGCATCTCCAAGTCAGATTACATTATTTGCTATCATCATTTCGACATGCTTTCCATCGAACCCATCTAACCTATGGCACAAATACAAGGATAATATGGCAGAAGATATTTTACATCAAATTCGTGTCAATTCAAGAAATCCCAATCTTGAAATGAATGAGGAGATACATAATAAGGCCTTGCTTTTGATTGAAGACATGTGCTATCTCATATGCGGTAGTTTATTAGTCAGGTTAGGAATGCCAGTGCCAAATTGTGAAATGAATGACGCATTTAATCGAGAATTGGAACGGAAACGTAAATATAATCACCAGGAATTAGATTTAGAAGTTCAAACGAATGTACCCCTGATGAATCCCCAACAAATGGAAGTTTATGATACATTAATGAAGGCAACTGATGATGGAAATGGTGGTTTCTATTTCCTGGATGCCCCTGGTGGAACTGGTAAGACATTCCTCATGTCAGTAATTTTAGCCACTGTTCGTGCAAGATCCAACACTGCGGTTGTAGTTGCTTCTTCTGGAATAGCAGCCACATTACTAAAAGGATGTACGACACATTCTGCATTAAAACTGCCGTTAAATCTGGAATATATTGAAAAACCAACATGCAATATGGCACTCCGCTATGGCGAAAGTTTTATCAGAATCGAAGATCATCATCTGGGACGAATGCACAATCGCGCATAAACGTGCATTGGAAGCACTCTACCGAACATTGCAAGATCTACGTAATGACTCGAGATGTTTTGGAGGCTCAATGATTTTACTGCCTGGCAATTTCCGCCAAACATTACCAGTAATTCCCAGATCGACTGCTGCCGACGAGATAAACGCTTGCCTCAAATCATCGAATCTATGTTAAGAAACTTCAGCTGACAACAAACATGAGAGTTGCATTGTTGAACGATACATCTGCTGAAGATTTCTCTGAGCAATTGCTGACTATCGGTAATCGTCGAGTACCTGTCGACGAATCGAGCGGATTGATTTCATTTCCTCCGAATTTCTATAACTTTGTCTCATCGAAAGACGAACTCATTAACAAAGTATTCCCAAACATCATTACTAACCTCAAAAATAATGAATGGTTGAGTGAGCGAGCAATTTTGGTAGCTAAGAATAAAGATGTAGATGACTTAAACTACATAATTCAGAATGAGAACATTGGTACACTGCATTCTATCAAAAAAATCTATTGACTGTGTAGCAAATGAAGGTGATGCCACCAACTATCCAATTGAATTTTTAAACTCCTTGGATGTACCTGGCTTACCACAGCACAATTTACAACTAAAGTTTGGTTGTTGTAATCATGCTTAAAAACTTAAACCAGCCAAAACTGTGCAACGGAACACATTTGGTGGTAAGTAAATTGATGAACAATTTTATTTACGCCACAATACTCAAAGGAAAATTCAAAGGTGAGGAAGTTGTCATTCCGAGTATCCCGATGATCCCAACCGACATGCCATTTCAATTTAAACGACTTCAATTTCTGATCCGTCTTGCATTCGCCATGACTGTAAATAAGTCACAAGGCCAATCGTTAAAAGTTTGTGGTCTTAATCTCGAACATCCATGTTTTTCCCATGGTCCATTATATGTGGCATGTTCACAGGTCGGAAGACCTTCCGCGTTATTTTTTTCGCGCCTAATAAAAAAAAACAAAAAATGGTTTATCACAAGGTGCTACAATAAATGGCAAATAAAGAATCATTGAATATAATTATATTTTTTATTTACAATTATCCTAATTTAAAAAGTACAAAATGTGATCATGTGATATTGCCTTTAAGGCGGAACAAAGTTCGCTGGGTCAGCTAGTCGTGGTATAAAATATAATATATAGTAAAATATATGTCACAATAGAACAACATTTAATAGAACTATATTATTTCTAAGTGGAAAACTTATCAAACTTATATATCAGGCAACTTCTGGGCCCTATCCGTCATTTCACATTCATGCCGTCACCAAGATTCAAGATTTTCTTAAATCATTGCACATGTATGAACTCACAGGAACCACAAGAGATAAAGAAATAATGGCTGAAAAAAAGAAAACCTATGACCTCAAACTTCGCGATCTGAGACGTGATGCAGCCTATGAACAACTAATCAAATCAAATAACAAACCTAAAGCACTGTGGAGCATCATAAATGCAGAGAAGCAGGGAAGCCACTCCTCCAATGCTGCACTTCACTTGGAAATAGATGGGAAAACAGAAGAAAACCCGATGCTGATCGCTGAGCATCTTAACAACTACTTTTCGACAGTGGCAGATTTAACTTTGGAGGAAAGCAGGAATCAGTTTCACAATGTGGAAACAACCTTTGAAGGCATTATACATTCACAATGCAACCACACACTAAGCCTGACACTAACTGAGGAGAACGAGGTGTTAGAAACTATTGGATCACGAAGCCAAAGCTCTCCTGTGGCATTGATGAAGTTCCATCAAAGATGGTAAAGCACTGTGCAAATCAGTTAGCCCCACCTATGGTTAGCATAATAAATACATCATTTAGCAGTGGACAATTTCCCTCACTGTTAAAGGTGGCCAAGGTATACCCCAAGCACAAAAAGGGCCCAGCAACAAGGGCAGAAAACTATCGACCAATATCGCTTGTATCCACTTTCTCAAAAATAATTGAGAAAATTGCACTAAAGAGAATGTTATTACAACTGGAAAGTCAAAACTTGATCACAGACAGCCAACATGGTTTTCTAAAGGGAAGGTCAACTGTCACTGCCATTACAAGTCTAGTAGAGTACATAACAGATCGGCTAGAGGAACAAAATCATGTCTCGGCTGTGTTACTAGACTACAGTAAAGCCTTTGACTGTCTGGGGCATGACCTGATTGTAAACAAATTGTCAACACTAGGCTTTCAAGACACATCAAAAAAGTGGATAGCAAGTTATCTCCAAGGGCCCAGTCAAATTGTCGAGGTTCAAACGTCAGAGAAAGGCAAGAAATTAACTTTCAGATCTAAGCCATATTTGATGAACAGAGGGGTGCCTCAGGGCTCAGTTTTGGGTCCCTTCCTCTTTGTACTGTTTACAAATGACCTCCCTATATACCTTGGCAACAATAACATAAAAACTATTATGTATGCTGATGACACGACATTGGTTCTGGCAAATGATAATGCACAAGAAATGTACTCACAGATATCATGCTCAACAAACAAAACAATTCAGTACTGCCTTCAGAACAACTTGGCTATAAACCCTTCAAAATAATGCACATAAATTTTAGTAGGAAGCATGATCCAGTGTTAGAAAGCACAGATACTCTCCAAGAGAAACAAGCAAAGCTACTTGGTCTAACTATCGACTGTGGACTCACTTGGACAGCACACATAAATAATCTGTGTAAAAAGCTCAGCACAGGAATCTTTGTGATCAGAAGGATGAAGTGGATTGCAGGGCCTGAGGCAGCAAGGACAGCCTATTTTGCACTTGTTGAGTCTCATTTGCGGTATGGAGTTGCGGTGTGGGGAGGAACATCTGTAAATAATCTGAACAAAATTCTCATCCAACAAAAAAAGGCCATCAGAATTCTAGCAGATCTAAATCCACAAAACAGCTGCAAAGGAGCTTTTAAGTCTCTAAAAATACTGACCATTGTAGGTATATATGTCCTCTCAGTGATAACAGATGCAGACTGTATGGCAAATCAAAGAGGTGAGAACTTACACTCACATAACACCAGGAGGGCCACAGATTTCATTCTCCCTCCGCACCGCACTACCAAGTACAGCAAGAAGCCATCATACACAGGATGCAAGATGTACAATGCATTGCCGCAGCATTTGAAAAGGCTCAGTGGGAAAAATCTCAAGAGAAGTCTCCAGAACTGGTTGATGGAACGACCTTTGTACACCGTGAAAGAATATTATGAACTTACAAAACCTAATTTGTAAAGCAAGAGACATGAAGATATATTTCTTTGTAAAATTTTATTGGACGCCATTACATGTCTTAATAATAATGTGAATAAAGAGATTCTGATTCTAAAAAAAAAAAAAATGGTTTTGCTACAAACTGTTATTGTTTTTAAAAGACAAAAATGTTTCAATCCGTTCTCAAGAATCCGGCTTGTCTCCATTAGACACTATAGAAGAGGAACATGTACAGGTAACTTTTTTAAATACACAATATTTGGTGTAACATTATTTTAACAAAACACATACAAGGTAATTGAACATACATATTAAGCTTTTATTATTTGCTAAACGTTGAGCTAATACTGTTAATTTTAACATTACTTTAAAATTAACATTACTTATTACTTTAAATTGCTTCAAAATATTAACATTTCTAAAACTGACAGAACATTAGCATTACTTTAATTGTTAACATTTTAAGCTCATACTGTTACCTTTTAATTCATCATCATCCTTTTAATACCTTTTAATTACTTGTGTTTAATTACTCGGGGTGTGCGAGTACAATAAATTACTACAAATATACAGGTCAACCTGAGTCAATGTTAATTTCTATTTACAATAATACTACCGTTAATGCATGACCGTTTCACTATTAGTACAAACATGGAGCCAATCTTATTAGGATACAAATATTTAAATATTTGTATAGATCCTCATTTTTCTGTCTTTAATATTTGTGCTGCCAAGGAACACTACCCTCTTTAGTTAGAAAAAAGAAACTGACTTCATTGCGAACTGACCTTGCTATTTCACAAAATTTCTTTGGTACTGTTTTCAATTTCAACAACGTGTCGGTAGGGGATCCTAAGAGTCTCCACTCCCCAGGAACAAGTTCACCAGTTACTTCATCCTCTGAGTCAAAAGTCCCGGGAGGAGAGTACCTCGATGAGGTGCATGCATTCCTTCTCAGAAAGTTGTGTAGATGGGCGCAGGCCATAACTACCTATTCTGCTGTTACGGGTTGCAATAGCATTGGCTTACGCAGTACTCGAAAAACAACTAATAAAATACCAAATGAGTTTTCCACAACACGCCTTCCCCTGGAGTGGCGCCCATTAAAAATTCTCTCTCTTGTACCACGGGTGAATGTACCAGCGAATCTTTTCATTATATTTAGCTTCAACGGAAAGGCATCGTCTGCTAAAAACATGTAAGGCACTGGCCAATTGAAAGTTTCTCGATTTGGTAATACTATATTTTCTGGTAAATCCAAACATTTTTCCTCAAGTCTTGCAGCCAATTCAGTTGCAGCAAACGCACCAACATCTGACAAACGCCCTTAACATCCTGTATTTACATATATAAAATTGTAGTTTGCATTAACTACAGCCATAAACACAATACTAAAGAATCCTTTATAGTTGTAATATTCACTTCCACTACTCACTCCATGGTCACATGCTTCCCATCCATACTACCCAAGCAGTGCGGAAACTGCCATTGGTAATTCCACTCATTGGCTGTAGCTAGCCTCCCTTTTTTAGTTTTCGGCAATCTGGAAATTGAACATTTTCGTATTAATTATACATGTTTCTATGTATTTACAACACGTAGACCCTATTATAATATACATGTCTGAGTGACAGGTTTCTTTTCAGGTAGGAGGAGAAGAAAATACCAACATTTCAAATGACGGCCTTGACGATGATATAGCATCTACCACAAAAACAACAGAAGGTACTCCCAAGGAAAAATTTGTTGCACAAGTAAACCGGAAAAGAGTTTTGCAACAGCCAGCTTCTGCGATGCCAGTAAGCAGCGCAAAGAAAATGAGCAAAACTAAAATGGCGGAAAATGCCTGCTCTGTTATTACATCAATACTGAATAAGCCTAAGGATCAGTTTGACATATATGGAGAACACGTAGCATCAGTGATACGACAGTTACAAACTAAAAGAGAACAGGCCATGGTAAAACATGATATAAATAATATTTTGTTTAAAGCTGAAATGTAAGAGTACGCTTATGGAGGTGCGTTTGATTTCCATTACCCACCGCCACGGTCGACTTCAGCAATTTCTAACCAAAGTGGTTGCACTAAAAAATCTGTCTCAAACGAGGATAATTCCAACTCTCTTGATGTAATGCCACCTCAAAATGAAAATCATGAAGAAGAACCTGTTTTTTATAACTTTCCTTAGCTTATCAATTAACCTGTTCTAATGGATCATTAATAAAAATTATACTAAATTCAAATTGATTTGTCCAGCTTCATTTATCCAGCACTTACCTTAATGTTTTCTTTCAAGCACTCTATTAAAGCGTCACACACTTCAGGAACTATTATAGAAATTGTACTTTTAGAAACTTTAAACAAGTACTGCAAACTAGCATAGGAATCGCCTGTAGCCAAAAACCTCAAGGTAATAGCAAGTCTTTCTTGGACGGGTATTGGTTTCCTAAAATTACTGTTTTTTCCTTCCTTTTTTGTGGCCTACACTAGTTATGAGAAACTCAAAATCTTCACTTGTCATTCGACAAAAATTTTTAAAGCTTCCATCACATCTTATTTCCCCACCCAGATCCACGTCGTCTTTTTTAAGGTCTTTCAATAGCTCACTTCCACTATAAACACCTTGTGACGCAAGTGAAGGCCTTACCCAGACCTCCTGGGTTCTCTGTCGCATAACAAAACACATGTAGCGACCGCTAGGAGAAGAACATCCTCCTCGTCAGATGACATCTTCAAGAGTGGCTGTCCTAAAATGTTTATGAACATTGCGTGCAAAATATTTCATGATAGTAGCAAAATATAAACAAAGTTTATAAACAATGTTTGTAAACATGTTTTGTTTCCAGTGTAAACGCGGCTTTAAAATGATAATACATTATGCAAAGATTTCCATTCACCAGATCATGGGACATAGTGTCATAGTAGTTAGTGGAATTCAACGACCTAGGTAAATACTCCAAAGTGAACGCAGTCGCAATGATGATAGCCTTTACCATGTAGCCTCTACTGCCAGTGTATAAATAGTATTCATCTGTATTATTTATAAATGGCGGAAAGGAAAAATTAAAATTTTTAAATAGAAATTTTAACAATGACACTTTATTGTTTCCATGGTGAAGTAAATTAAAAGTTTATTCAAAATTCGAAATTGAAGTGTAAACATGCTACAATGTTTAGGTCTGATTTTCTTATTCATTTTCAGAACTCCAGCTGTGCCCAAATTGTTTTAAATTGCCCTCCACAATGATTGATAGTCAGTTAAAGAGTTGCACAGAAGAAATTTCTTGTATGGATATCATTCTTCGACATAGCGCTCTGCTGGTCCCAGGCTCAATGGCTGACAGCACAGAAGAAATTTCTTGTATGGATATCATTTTTCGACGTAGCGCTCTGCTGGTCCCAGGCTCAATGGCAGACAGCACAGAAGAAATTTCTTGTATGGATATCACTTTTTGGCGTAGCGCTCTGCTTGAGTGGATATCATTCTTCGACATAGCGCTCTTCTGGTCCCAGGCTCAATGGCTGACAGCAATGAAGAAATTTTCTTGTGAGGACATCGTTCTTCCCAAGGTGCCTGATATCTTCCCGGAAAAACTGGATTTTGCAGTATACTTCACATATGTGCAGCTGGATCTTTCAAAATTTTGTCAAGGAGTGGTCTCAGTTTTGAAACAAGACTGGGGGGTGGTGGAGGGTTGATGTTCATGTAACTGTTACATTTATGTTGTAATTAAAATTTTTAAAACTAATTCTTGTGTACAGATTAATTAAAAATAGGTTAAAACATAACTGGCATTGTTATTTGGTTTTAAGAGAGCTATCGGTTTATATAATGAAAATCGTACCTTGCTATTTGAATTTGTTAGGTTTTACCAGTTTGAAATAATCTATTTTAACTAATTAAAAAAACTGGAAATGTGCTGAAAAGTTACAACTGTAAATAGCTTAAGAAAAAGCACTTCTTTGGTAACCTTGGATAAAGATTTGGAATTCTGAACAGAAAAACAAATTGTGTAATGTACAACTTTGACATTTTGGACCAACTTGTATACAAAAAACAAAATAAATTTAAAACTTTTTTCCAAAATAATCAGTGACCTTTAAAATGAGCTTTGGCTCGACTTACCTTTACATTTGAAAATCTTTGGTAAGTGCCATTTTGGGGTATTTTTTAGTGACAACAATTAATTCTCTGAATTCTTTGGGGTTGAAATAAGGGCGTTTTTATTAAAACGAAGAAAGTAGGTTTCTCTGTTCAGCCGCTTTACATTGCGGACGGGTGGTCTGCCTTAGCCTGTATGTCAATAAAGCTTTATGCAAAATTTCAAGCCTATAGATCAGATCGTTTTCAAGATATTATGTGGACAGACAGAAATATCACAGACATTTTTCCAGCTGCTCAAGTGATAGGCTTCTCTGATGATCAGTCAATAACTACTGATCCTAGTTGAAATATCCATTTTGAGGTACTCTAAATGAGTGAGAAGTTCTCCCTGTATTAACTGTTAAGAGGTCACAAGATAATTAAATTATAATTTGTACTAAAAAAAGAGATTTTCATAATTTAACTTTATGTTGAGATTTGCATCTCTTTATTTTGTGAATGCTTAAATAAGATGGCACAAATAATATATTATATAAAATTATATTATTAATTAATTATATATAAAGGTAGTAGTTCAAAATTTAGAAAAGAATTAATTTTAATTTGGGTTAAAAAAAGTTATAATGTGAATATTAACAGTGATCAAACAAATTATTATAACCAAAATTAGGAAAACTGAAGAAGACCATTTTTGCTCCTCTCACAGTTAATCTCAAATACGCTTAACTTTAGGTGTATCCTAGGCCTACTTTTCAATTTCACAACGAATTATGAGGCTCACATATGTATTTTGAAACAATAAATGAAGCTAGGTTTCCTTACCTAGACAATAGTGGTTTATAAGTTTATAGGCCTAATAGTTTTGGGTGTCTGAAAGATAGGAATGCCACAGCCAACACTGGTGTCGGAAGGCAGTGCCAGCCTATTTTAAGTATTTATTTGTAAATCTAGAACAAGTAATGTGCAATAAGTGAAGAATATATATTTAAACATATATATACAGTATATAGAGGCTATATTAAATTGACTTACCTTTTAAATTTACTTTGTCGAAATATGTTGCTTCCAATCAACTCATGTAATCTGTTGGAACTATATCTGTAAATGAAATAATAAATAAAATGTGAAATTTTACATTTACAACTCTGTAATGATCAAATCTGGGAACGGCCAATGAGACCAATACATTTCACATATCAACATAACCTAGATGCTGTTTACAAGTGAAACGAAGGAATGGGTCTCAATGTCACAACATAATTCTTCGTTTAGCCACTCACACAAACACTTTTTTTAGCAATATTTCCCCTACATCAAGTGTCCCCCTCCAAGGTTATTATTTAATAAATTTGAACCAATAGGAGGTTGTGGCGCTATGCAACACCAGAAAGTAGAGACTGGCTCATAGCGCCACAGAATTGGACCGAGTGCTCACAGCGCCAACACAACCGAATAAATAATCGTATCCAGGCTCACAGCGCCACAGCTCATAGCGCCACAGGTCATAGCGCCACACATTTGGCCGGAGTGCTCACAGCGCCACAGCTCATAGCGCCACACGTTTGTTGTGGCGCTGTGAGCTGTGGCGCTATGAGGCCGCACCATTGACACTAGGCTCCTCTACCAAGACATTAGATGACAATTACTAAACTTGTATTAAAAAATTATTTAAATATTAATAAAATGCTCATAAATTAAATGTATTATTCAATAAAGTTAAGCGCAATGGTTTACAATTGTAACGTACAAAGAAATAAGTAGCATGTGCAACATTTAGCATCTGATGCAAAAGACGGGCACTTATACCTGCTGCTTAATGCGCGGTTGGTGGCTTATAATAGTATAATCTCTTAAGCAACTGAACTATATAGCGTTTATCTTTGCTCTGCCATTTGAGAACCTGGTATTGAATATCATCTTTACCTGTTATATTGCGGTATCACGTAGTTATGTCCGCATGAACTCATTTACTTGCTTTGTGATAAATCAAGTGAACGTTGTAATATTTTAGAATTTAGTGACAATGAATGATCTGTAAATGGTGACTTCAATGATAATGGTCTGTATATACCAGTAAAACATTTTCGTGGCCACTGATTGTGGACAACCATATCATTTAATTTTGTACTATGGAGATTACAAACTGGCTGATACGGAATTAAACATTTTTAAGTATAATTGAACACATTTAAAGTTTACAGTAATATACAGATTCCAGTCAATACAAACATTGAATAAATTATCAGGGTAATCTGTTAGCGATAACGCTTACAACTAAGCCGTTGTGGAAGTTATTATCTGCTTTCGTACAACGGCCAAACACATAACAAGGTCAGACCGATATTTGTTCTCGCATTTCCTACAACTTGGTATTTTCTGACTGATCATAGCAATGAGTTTTAGAGCATTAGAGAGTTTTTTTAGCATTAGAGTTTATTGAAACATTTCGTGTGATGCGGTTTGAAAGTTGGAATACAGTAATCATAAATAATACTTTCATTTGTTATTTGTTGTGAATATGTTTATAATACTCTATAAAAAACATATGTTTCTGATACAATTTTTATACGTGTTGTATATTTTTGAAACATATAACAATAAAGAGTTACACTTTTGTGCTATAGGTAAGCCTATATTTCTTTTTAATACTAGTAGTTAACCATAGCTTCGCATGCAATATCATAATAAGTATTACACTTGTATGTGCACTTCTGGTTCGAGTGAATTATATTTCCGACGTGAATGTTAAGTTTACCTTGTTGCCACGATCGAGAATATCTGTCAAAATCTGTATATTTGGGACCTTTTATTTGCTTAATTCCTAGTAGTTTTATTCCATACTTGAATTTCTCTTATTTTTTATCTAGTCTAAATTTCCTACTTGTGTCAAAAGAAAATTAGCGTGGTTGCTATAACATACTTTAAATTTATAACAAAAGTTATTAAAAGTAAAGTAAGGTAGTATCTTTGCTTTTATATCTCTATTACGAACCCTAAGAATGTCCATGTAAAATTTCAGTACAATCTTTGTTATAGAAAAATCTCAAGTTCAATTTGGTCTTAAACTTATTCAATATGTAGATTTGGTTGGAGAGATCAAAATGTGAATATAAGTATTAAACCGTCCGCCAGTATAGTCCTTGACGGCTATCGTCAATCTAAACAGCATTCTTAACTATGATATCGAAAATGATAAAATTCAAAATCAATACATTTGTATCATAATTAGTTTAACAAATGAATCGAGTAGGATAGCCCATACTGGCTTAACGTAGCGTTTATGTAATTTGTGACATTAGCACTCGTGCCATTAGCTTCAGATAAGCGTATTTTTACTAGGCCTACTTTTAAATATTTTTCTCAAATAATTCATATACTGTAATAAAGAATTGAATTATTAAACAATAATCAACACATTTCAACTAGGCCTACTGATAATAATTAAAAAAAACAAATTTATTTAAGAAAAATCAACGATCATTTATCATTAATTCGAAAAAATAAATTACAAACCATAATTTCTTACAAATAAAAGATACACAAACAAATTATCATCCGATAACTTGTAAATTTAGCATCAAGTCATTCAAATAAATCCTATACAATATGTGCAATTCACAAGGATTAAAAAAATTTTATTGTTCTTAAGCACGTTTAAGAAGAATGCCATTTAGGTAGCCTACAGTTAAAGAGCACATGTATTTTTTAGCACTACTACAAAAATTAATCTTTTAACTTTGTTTTTTAATGTGTTTATTAGTTTTGTAATTGTTCATATTAATTAATATGTTACATAATGTAATTTTTATTCGACAATTTTAAGTACGCGCGCGCGCGTGTATGTGTGTGTTAAATATAACAAAGGATCATATAAAGGAAGAATTATATATATATATATATATATATATATATATATATATATCCTACATATAATATATAAAAGACAGATATTAATAATGTCTCCAAAATAGGTCAAGCACTGTTCTAAAGTACTTATTTGACTTTTATTTAAAACTAAACCTTTTTTCGAATTTCAAAAACATATTTAACAAAGAATTTGTCGATTTTATCCAGGTGTTCGTGAGTTAAGTGTGTAGCAACACATTTAGTCATCTATTCATATTTATAAGATATAAAATCATGAATGGCATTGGTTCTGCTTGTAGCTATCCCATGTTAGTTTTGGTGATGGCCACCAGGTGACCGCTCTTGTTAGTTCCATGAAATTCCACGTGGGCAATTAATGCAATGTTGATGCAAGTTCTATGCAGAAAAGGCAATCACGACTGTATTGAAATAATTAATTATTGTTAACAACGAGTCAGGTTTGAAAGCCAGGACATAAATGTTTTGACATTTGCTATTTTTACTACGTTTATGTTTATTTTAAATAATCATACTTGTATTGTTATATTACATACGTCACTCCCTCTGTGTTTGTATTTGCAGGCAAACTAATAACCTAAATGGCGTCAATCTTGAATGTAACAAATATTGTATCGTATATTATATGTAAAGATAGAAGAGCAAAACAATGGGACGAGAACGTGACAAAGTTGCCATTTGACCCCAATTATAGTATTTCTAGCATTTAGTAGGTCTAAGCGGTTAGAATATAGTACGTCATTCTGGACGGCCTTAGTTAAAACTTATTATTAGCTTATTCTTATTCACCTCGTTTTCGGAAATAGTTCCTACTAAGTAAAATATTCTAATTTAAACATTTGGATTTTGGGTGACGTGAATAAAATTAAAATATTCTACTTAATTCGAACTCAGTTATTAGTAATTTTCAAATATAAAATTAAGAGTAGGCTATAATTTTTCACAAATAATCATCATCTAGCAACTTATAACATTAACATTTATGCCATACAAACTATTCCTAGCGATGAAGATATTTAAATTTTTCTTCTTTTATTTGTTGAATAAGTATTGCTGCAATAGTAAAAATGTTAGTAATTATTTTTAAATAAACATCTTCATCTCGAGGAAGAGATTGTATGCCATAAATGTTTAATGTTGTCCGTTATTGAATGCATTACAGCAGTTAGGGCAATACCGAATAGTCGCTAAAGGGACAGCAAAATAAACCTCATAACGTAACGTTTTATTATAGTTTTAAGTATTATAAGCCACCAACCGCGCTTAAAGCAGCTCGTTCAAGTGGCCTCCAAATACAACACAATAACAGAAATTCGAAGAAAACACCACGAAATATTACAATAAAAGAAGAGTATTAAGGTAAAACACACATTGTTTTAAAACCGAGAGGTATTTTGCTTAAGTTGACAAATATGACACATACAAAAATATTTCTGTAAATGTTATCATTGTAAACAATTGCGCTTTAGTTCGTAAAAAATGTATTATATGTATTTACTATATATTAACATATATTATGTATTTTAATAAACATTTAGATATTTGTACCAAAATGTCTAAGGGAAGGGACCCAGTGTCAAATCACGGAACTAACGAGAGTGAGGAGTGTGACTCGTCTGGTGGCTATAATTGGAACTAACATAACATACCTAGCTACAGACAGTACTAATGTCATCTCGTATTTTATATGTTCTGATATAAATATATATATATATATATATATATATATATATATATATATATATTGTATATATATATATATTCATATTCATCCTTTGTTATATTTAACACATACACGCGCGTGCGCACACATAAAACTGAGAAATTAATTTTTTAATACTTATGAATTGCACATATTGTAAAGGATTTATTCGAATGACTTAATGCTAATTGTTCAAGTTATCGGAAGATAATCGTTTGTGTACCTTTTATTTGTAAGAAATTATAGTTTGTATTTAATTTTTCAAATTAATGATAAATGATAATTGATTTTTTCTAAATAAATTAGTTTTTTTAAATAATTATCAGTAGTTAAAATGTGTTGTACATTAATTATCAATTCAATTGTTGATTATGTGAATTATTTGAGAAGAATATTTAAAAGTAGTAACAAAACGTTTATCTGAAGCTAATGGCACGATTGCTCATGTCACAAATTACATAAACGCTACGTTAAGCCAGTATGGACTATACTACTCGATTCTTTTGATCAAATTTTTAAGAGCTGTGTAATAGAATACAGAAAAACTTCTCAGCTCTCAGTATATAAGTTGTACCAACTTCCCTACTAATATTAATCGTCTCATCAGTAATTTGTCGATTACTTGGATGCGACTAACGGCTAGTTACACAACAGTTAGGTCTATACTTCACTACGCGATGCTACATTAGATATTAACACAGTTATTAACCACCATATAATTGCGCTATAACAGATCAATGTGAGTGTCAAAAGTGGGAAATCAGTAGTATGTTCTGTGATATATTCTTTGAATAGAAGTATAATAATGGTTGTAAAACATTACTTTAAACTATTTTACGCTGATAAATATAAATCACTTTAGCTCTGTGTATTTTATGTTTTCAAAAAATTGTACGTTATTTGTTTCTCCATAAATAGGCTAAATGTATAGTTCGTTATCCCTATCCTTATTTCTGGGAAAGTATTTGGTGTCAAATCACGGATTTAACAACAGCTAGTCACCAGGCTCATCAATAGAACTAACATACATTCACTAATTATGCATAATGATTTCATTATTTAATAACTATGTAGGCTGTTTACTAACTTTACCCAATTAATAAAGAATGAGTACGCTACGTGTCAATATTTTAGGACAACGGCAATAACCTTAATATTCACATAAACTACAATCACATGATAGTGTAATAAAGCTTCAATCATGTCATAAACATTACTGCTTAAGCTAATTATGATAGAAATGTATTGATTTTCAATGTTATCATTTTCGATATTATAGTTAAAAATGTTATTTAATTGACGATAGCCATCAAAGATATTACGGGCGGACGGTTTAATACTAATTATATTCACATTATGATCTCTCCAACTATATCTTCATATTGAATAAGTTTAAGACCAAACTGAAATCTAGATTTTTCTGTAACAAAGATTGTACTGAAATTTTACATGGACATTCTTAGGGTTCGTAATACAGATATAAAAGCAAAGATACTACCTTATTATGTTATTAAAATATATACCTTATTATGTATGTTAAAATACCTCATGGCATAAAAGGCGATTCACTCTGTCGAACGTTCATGGTGGGACGTTGGGATGGAGATCCTTGTGATAGAAATATATTAAAACAAATGACATCGTAAACGTGGACTTGTAATCATTATATTATAAATAATACTATGTTTACAATGGTACGAGTAATACAATTATGCAACTTATGCTATGCAAGTGTGTATTTGCAGTTGATGCTATAAAGAATGTACTTTATATCGTATATACTTACATATACTTTAACAATGTTTAATTCCGTTTCAACTAGTTTGTATTCTCCATAGTACAAAATTGAATGATATTGTCCACAATCAGTGGCCACGAACATTTTTTACTTGTATTTACAGACCATTATAATTGAAGTCGCCAACATTTACTGATCATTGTCAATAAACTCACCGATAGTACCACGTCGTCTCGAATTATCACAAAGCAAGTAAATTGGTACATGCGGACATCACTACGTGATACCGCAATATAACAGGTAAAGACGATATTCAATACCAGGTTCTCAAATAGCAGCGCAAAGAAAAACGTCATATACCTAAGTTGCTTTTGAGATTATACCCTTATGAGCCACCAACTGCGCATTAAGCAGCAAGTTCAAGTGGCTTTCAAAATATACCAACACAGAATACCTCTTCCATCTTATCTGTAGCTTGTAATGATGTCCAGAAAAGAAGAGCATTAATAGAACAACACTCATTATTTTAAAACCGGGAGGTCTTTTGCATCAGATGATAAATATTGCACATGCTACTTATTTATGTATACATTACAATTGTAAACCATTGCGCTTTACTTTATTGAATAATACATTTAATTTATGAGCATTGCATTAACATTTAAACAATTTTTTAATACAAATTTAGTAAATGACATCTAATGTCTAGGTAGAGGAGCATGTCATATCACGGAACTAACAATAGCGAGTCACCTGGTGGCTATAATTGGAAATAACTGAAGCTGGGGTCTATTGGCAGTAATAATTCCAACCTTTGGACAATATAGAACTTTTGGCAGATCCACTTTATCTTTTGGTCGTATATACATGTACATGGCTGGTGAAAGACAGAATTAAATATTTCTTCCAGGAATTGCCAGTGTTTGAATGCCACCAAAAAGGTTTGTCTTTCACAATGTAATGCAATGGTACAAAATTTATAATATCTATTAATATGTATTCCATTATTGAATAATGTATATCAAACAGAATTTTGAAAATACATTTTACGGTACTGTATACATATTCCTATAGAAATAAATTATAGCATATATCTATTGATTATAATATTTCAATTTATAATATTTAATAATCAGTCAAACGTCTCAGTGCATTTTGTCTTATACGAACCTTTGCGCTTAGAAACATGCTGAGAAAATGTTTACCGATTCCTCAATTAGCTGTTACATTATAAAGTCTTATTTATCATACCTCTACTTCTTATATGGATATGGCGATATTTTATGTTGAAGATTACTTAAAGATGTAGGCTAATAAGGAAAACAGTACAAACTTTCAATTTCGTAACACTTCTAAGGACTTGACACAACTAAAATAGCATTCTGTAGCATCTCATACATCTTACACTAACATGATTAATAAAATGCTCATCTTTCATTTCTTGTCTTATGTGGAAACAATATTCTCCCATCTCGCTATCTGTGGAACAATAAGACCACTTGAATTTATAAGGACATTTTCATTTATACTTTTGACACACTACGGAAAATCTAACTGGGTTTCGTAACAAATTTAATAATTTAAACATGATTAGAGAAATCTTAAATAAATAATGAGTAAATAACTTATGATAAATAACTTATTCATACAACAATCTGGATATAGCAATCTTCTTTTTCAATATATGGCGGAATGGCATAAATTCAGTCAAAGAAGTATGATTATATGGAAGTTATTAAACTCGCAGCTACAACACATTTGTAAATACTTTTGTAAAATTTTAATTATGTAGTTATAATCAAATAATTAACAACTAAATTATCTCAAGCATTTTCTGTATAGTTTTAAAACACTGAATATTGCCTTGTTATCCGTCTTACGACACACATTTTGATGCTTTTTGCTTCCCAGATAGTCCATTTAATATCATTCATTCATTTTTTTTACAAAAATTTGTTTTGGGAGGTGTTATAACAGTTAAAAATGCTACTCGAGGGTACAAAACATCTCAATAACCTAAAATATTTTAAAACTCGGTTAAAATACCTCATGGCATAAAAAGCGATTCACTCTGTCGAACGTTCATGGTGGGACGTTGGGATGGAGATCCTTGTGATTGATTAATATTAAAACAAATGACATCGTAAACCTGGACTTTTAAACCATTCTATTATAAATAATAGTATGTTTACAATGGTACGAGTAGTACACTTATGCAACTTATACTATGCAAGTGTGTAACTGCAGTTGTTGGTATAAAGTGTGTTTTTGTTAATATCACAGTTCAAAATTATTAGCAAATCATTAATCCATTAAAGAGCTTCTTCTTCTTCTTATATGGAAGACCCACAACCCGAGAAAACATCGATCTACAGTACTGAGAGAAGGTCAGACGTCACCGTGGGGGAACGTGACTGTTAAATGAGAGAGGTTAGCAAACCTAGTAAATATTTATAATTAAATTCAATATTATACATATATTTATCTAACAGTTAGCATTAGTTCTGTCTGTAGCTAGGGATGTTATGTTAGTTCCAATTATAGCCACCAGGTGTGTGACTCGCTCTTGTTAGTTCCGTAATTTGTCAATAGGCTCCTCTCCCTAGACATTAGATAAAACTGACTACATGTATATTTAAAACTAACGTAACGTTTTTATATTGTTAAATAATGAAAGAAATGTTTGAAATATATTAAATAACAATTGTTTGCAATTATAATGTAATAATAAATAATATGATTTTGTGAAATTGTCAAGGCAACTTGCGAGTTTGAAACAAAGTGTTTCGTTATAATAAAAACGTCCTTCCATAATTATTGTATAGTCAATGCTCATTGTACTTTATGTAAAGGTCAATAATTGAGAGCCATGTTAACGAGCTGTTTCATGCGTGATTGGTGGCTTTAAATTATCTTATCTCTTTCTTAAATGCAACAGCACACTGAGTTGGGTTGTTTCTGGTCTGTTCTGCCTTGAGTGTAGAACGATATTTGGTATCACGTAGTGATGTGCGCAAGTACCAGGTTAATTTGTTAGCGATAACGCTTGTAACTAAGATGTTGTGGTAGTTATCTGCTTTCGCATAAACGGCAAACCATGGAACAGGGTCAGATCAAACCTTCTTCTTTTATAAACGATTCCTCAAAATATAGCCTAATAAGGACAACAGTATAAACGATTACTTTCACAAAGCTGTTATGGACTTGACACAACTGATAACATTTAGTCATATCAAACATCTTGCACTTACTTCGTTTAATGACGTTCTTAAACGTATCTTTCATTTCTTAATTTGTGTGGAAGCAATATAAAAAATAGCTCTCTTTCTGTGGGTACAATAAGTAGTTATTGATAAATACCACTTAATAAAACAGTATACATCTTTTAAACTTGCCCTCCAAGAGGTGGAGGAATTACATAAAAAAATGCAAAGGAGGGTGAGTATGTTAAAGGCATTAAGGACATCACTGCAATAATTCTTGAAATACGTTTGTATAATTTTAAATATATTCTGACACTAATATAAATTAACAGTACATTTATCTCAAGCTCTTTCTGTATAATTTATAAGAAATGATATTCCTTGTTGTTAGTGACATAAAAGAAACATATTTTGAAGTGTTCTGCTTCGGATATTACATAAATATATTGCATCATTCCTCCATATTTTTTAAACATTGTGTTGAGGAAGGCTTTATAACTGACCTAACGTTGCTCGAGGATATTAAACATATCAGTGACACAAAACATTTAAAATCTCAACTAAAATCGTTATAACATAAAAAATGTTTTACTCTGTTTACGGTCATAGTAGCTCATTGAGATAGAAATTATAATAAATGATTGATAATCAGAACAAATTATGTTTTGCCATAATCAAGAACATTGGCAGTAGACTAATATTATTTACAATGGTAGTACATTGTATAGTATTAACGTATGCTATACAATGGTGTAAATGCAGTCAAAGCTATAGCGAATGTTGCTGTTATTACCATTGTAAAAAACATTGGCATGATAGCACGGTAATTCTGTAATCCATTAGGAAAGTGATTAAACTTAGTTCATAGTTATAATTAAATTCAATATTATACAGGTTATAAATTCAATATATATATATATATATATATATATATATATAATATATATATATATATATATATATATATATATATCTTACAGGTAGCTTTTGTACTGCCTATTGTTAGAGTAGTTATAATAGTTTCAATCACAGCCACCAGGTTACTCGCTGTTGTTAGTTCCGTGATTTGGCACTAGGATCCTGTCCTTAGACATTCGGCAAAAAGGACTAATTTTTATTGAAAAATTAACTTTAATTTTTCTATTACTTAAAATTGAACATATTTTAGCATTATATACAAAGTTACGTTGTTATAAATTAAAATATAGATAGAAGTATATGTGATTGTTTTATATTTATCATCATCTTAAGCAACATACCTCGCGGTTTTAAAACAACGTGTTTCATTTTATTAATTCTCTTTTTTCCAATACATTACTGGCACTGGCACTAGTCTCTAAGAAAACCATCAAGTCCATTCTTAGGAACTAATGTCAGGGCCAAAAATATTTCAGTAAATTAATTCAATAAATTCAAGTTTTTTTCGGTATAACTTATATAGACTGATATTCCCTTGTTATCAGTGTTATAATAGAATCATATTTTGAAGTGTTCTGCTTTACGGATATTACATAAATATATTGTATCATTCCTCAATTCTTTTTAAACATTGTGATGAGAAAGGCTGACCTAATGCTTCTTGAGGATATTAAACATTTTAAACATGGTAGTATATTAACGTATACTATACAATTGTGTGTTACAGTTAATATTAAAGAGAATGTTGCTATTATTATTATTCTCCCAAAACATTGTAATTATATCTTGTTAATTCTTTAATCCATTAGAAATGTGATAAACTTATTTTATAGTTATAATTTAATTCAATTTTATACATAATATAATACGTATATACGTATAGATATATAATTATATATATATATATATATATATATATATATATATATATATACGTGTGTGTGTGTGTCTTAAAGGTAACATTAGTACTGCCTATAGTTAGAGTAGTTATGATAGTTCCAATCATAGCCACCAGGTGACTCGCTCTTGTTAATTCGGTGATTTGGCACTAGGAGCCTTTTCTTAGACATTGGATAAAAAGAACTAATTTTTATTTAAAAATTAACTATAATTTTCCTTTTACTTAAAATTGAACATGTTTTAGCATTATACAAAAAGTTAAGTTGCTAGAATTATAATATAGATAAAAGTATAAATGTGATTGTTTAATAATTATCATCATCGTAAGCAAGATACGTCGCGGTTTTAAAACAACGTATTTTATTTTATTAATTCTGTTATTTCCAAAACAATCCTCGCGCTGGCACTAGTTTCCAAAACAACTGTTGCGTCATGTTTAGGAACTAGTGTCGGTGACAGTTACTTGCATATAATAACAATAGGTTCAACGGCTACATTCTAGTAGCAGGTATAATTGTATACGGTTCAGAAGTTTCCTCTTTTTCAGGACTCTACATGAAAAACCGATCAAACTTACAAGTAAATCTTAAGGTGTCTCGGACTTCTTACACAAATTAAAGTTCAGTATAACAGTGAGACACTTTTACCACCAGTGCAGCTAGATTGTAATCTTGTTCTATTCTTATTACCGTAATCCTGCTACCACTTTCTAGATGATTGTATATAATGTTGTTCCTTGCCTGACGTGTTCTGTCATTCATCTCCTCCAGCACAGGCTCGACCTCAACTCCACCACTCTGCAAAGTCTTTACCTAGCTCTCCAGTAAAAGTACCAAGTTTCTATTTCTGAGATGTGGTTGAGCAGAGCGGTTTTGTAATTTATCAGTCATAGCTGCCACTTCATGTTTATGGGGTTTATACTTGCAGATATGTTGTTCAGATTAGCCTACATAACCTATATAATACAAGCGACGTTTGGGAAGAAAGTTTGCCGATGCGACCAAAAGTAACCAGTGTTCTTATTAAACAATTTCTTGAAACGATTCGACCAGCTATTAGGATGCATTAAAATTTTATTTTCGTTACAATAGAAATAGAAGAATCAGTCTTCTTCTTATTGAGATGTACTGGTCTTTAGTACAAAACAATAGGAACACTAGTCCTCAGGCGTCTACTTGATCTACAGCCAGATAGTAAGAGCCTGGTTTAGTGCTGTATTACGTTCGTAGTCATTGGCAGACACAGAATGTTGCGCATCCCAAAGAGAACATGACGACTTTTATAAAAGGATCCTCCATTAATTTGTAATACTTAACATATATAAATATTTGTAATTCCATTTAATTCAGGTAGAATCACGTAACGTGCACTGACTCACGAAATCGCAATATACAAAATTACTAGCAATCAGTTGTAAATTTATTAACACGTTATAGGTAAGGTAGGTATGTCTTGATCAAAATTATTAAAGCTGATTGTTATAATCAAAACATCGGAAATATGTTAAAACCAATAATTTGCTTTGTACTGAGGATTAGCAGTAATTTTGAATACTTAATTGAAGTTATTATATTTGTGTTAAAGCATGCTATTAAATCAAAACGTCATTGTAATTTATGCCAGGCTATGGTAGTGTACGAACAAATAAAATAATTGTACATGTATTGTGCATTGACAAAGAGGCTTCAAGCATATGAAGTTATCGATACGAGGTTTGGGTTCCTTAACAAATTGGACATGCTCTCTAATGATGAGGTGTCAGCAGCAAGTTAAACTATAATAGACAGCTACTAAGAAGATGTAGACGAAGAATTAAGCAACGATATTTTACAATTCAAGAACTTTCCAACCATCATCCAATCACGTGACTTGTCTACGTAACGTCTCTCGCTAACTCGCTGTTATTAAAATCAAATATGTGAAGTTGTTAGCACTCTAGTGAGTACTTGTCTATTCTCTTATACAACATAATAGAATGCCATATCACCTCTCACGGTACAGGCTTCAGTCATAGCCCAGTCAATCTAGGTAAAAAATCATGCAAACCCGGAAATGCGAGGTATAAAGCTGAATTTTGGCACAGATGTTCTTTATGATATCCTTGACCATATACTAAAAGTCCCCTACCGTCCCCTGTGTGCTTCTTCCGGTATAACGAAAATAGGGGGGCGAATATTACTTAAACGCTTACTGCTTTAGAACGGTAAGATATACAGAAATATAAAAAACTGATTTAGATTCAGTAAAATGTGGCCATTAATAAAGGTCATGTGATAAAATGTGATAACTGTAACCGTTAAGCATTAATAATTAATTTATTTATTATTTATATATAATTTATATATATTATATTTATATATTTTGTTTTACTTTCTTTTTAGCTAGAATTGTGTTATAATGCTATATTCTAGTGTTATTTCTTGATGTAACAAAGTTGTAAAAGCTCTATTACATGTTAATAAAGTATACACAACTTATAGACAATCGTGAGTGTTTACTTAATAGCGAAGCCGGACGCCCGCCGCGCCGCGCCGGCACGGTGCGATGACAGCGGTCGCGGTGCGGCAGAGGCACAGTCATCGCTGACAGGATTCAACGTGAACGGCGTGTCGCGCATGCGTTCTTGAACATGTTTACAACTGCACTGTAGTTGAGGCGGAGTGCCCGTTCTGTTTACACCCAGTGCGTGTGTTTTGTTAATATTTCACGTTTTGTGCGTGCGTGTCTTTTGAAGTGATGTTAGTGTACTTTCAGATTGGTTGTATTTTTTGCATTAAATATGGAAATAGATAGTTTTTTTGTGTGCCCATGGCTTTGGTGCTGGTTGTGATTCTAAAAACACACTGAACATTGTTAGCGTAACTGAGAAATGTGTAGAAGGACTAAAAAGTGCAAGTGAAAAACGCGGAGATGGCTTACATGACAAGTTTAGTACAGTTACAGACCTGAAAGTTCATGATGTTTGCCGAAAGAATTATACCAGACCTACAAGCATTATGAAGTATATATCTAAAAATGTTGGAAGTGAAGTTTCAAGTGAACCGTCAACCTCGTATAGAACAAGATCTACAGAAGTAGAAGGTTTCGATATTAAAACTCATTGTTTATTCTGTGCTAAGCATATAGATTTCCAAGCAATAAAAAAGCGGGCTTTAAAGTATAGGAATTCAGCTCATCACGTTGAAACATTGACAGTGCAGACTAGAATTCTCAACATTGCTTGCATTCGTGGTGATGATTGGGGCAGAGAAGTAGACACACGTGTCCGTGCAGCCGGTGATCTAGTTGCTGCTGAAGCCATTTACCATGGAAACTGTTTAACTCAGTTTTTTAAGTTAAAAAAAATACGAAGTCCGATGATAATGATTACAAACATGATGCCTTTTTAAAGTTGTGTAATAGGTTAAACGAAAACGACGAATGCCAGTACAGTTTAGGAGAACTTTCAGATATCATGGACACCTTTTTGGATGGAAAAGATGGATATACTACTAAACATCTAAAGAACAAACTTATTGACCATTATGGCTCCGATATAATTATTACTGACATACCTGGGCGCAGTACAATAATCAGCTTCCGAATGGCAACACATAGAATTTTACATGATATGTGGTATGAAGACAGAAAATCCAATCCCGAAGAAGAGCAACTGAGGATAATTTCTGCTGCTGCTGAAGTAATTAGATCAGACATTCGCGGCTGTGTTTACAATCTTGGTGAGTATTCTACATTGCACCCTGATTGCGTGGATTCACAAACTCTAATGTCTTTAATACCTAAGTCCCTTCAAGTATTTCTTAATACTGTAGTTAAGCATAAGGGCACCAATGAAGAAAATACTGAACTAAAAAAAGCTGCGATAGGCCATGCTATTATAAGTGCATGCAGGCCACGCTCTTTCTTATCACCACTTTTGATAGGTTTGAGCATGTATGTTCATAACCATTATGGTTCAAGGCTTTTGGTTGATATTTTGAATAGACTTGGTTTCGGAGCAAGCTATACTGAAGTACAGCGTTATGAGTATTCTCTTATGGTACAAAAAACGGTAGAAAGTTCCCAAAAAAAGCTACATTCAGTTTGTATATGATAACGCGGATGTAAACATCCGAACACTAGATGGAAAAAATACCTTTCATGCAATGGGAGGTATTAAGTGTTCCACTCCTCAAAATACTACTAAGCCTAGCAACGTCACACGAGTCTTATCAGTTCCAACAGCTGCAGAAATAGCTAAAAAGGGCTCCATTCAGATTTCTTGGTATAAAAAACCTGCAACATCAGGTCTGAAAAGAAAAGTTATAAAAGAAATATGTTCTCCATCTGACCCCAAAAATGAAAATCTTAGTACATCCATCGATGTTTTATGGATGGTGGGCTCTTGGAAAAGTCTGTCTCCTAGGCCGTCTTGGAATGGTTATATGCAAGGAGCGTTTCTGGGATCTGGATGTGGAGTGAAAAGCAGCATAGAACCAGTTCCTTTTATCAACCTTGATCCAAGCAACTTGAGCACAATCTATACGGCACTACAATTTGCAGCTGAACAATGTAGAAAGAATGGTCAAAAAAGTTGTTTTGTGACATTTGACCAGCCTCTGTATGCAAAAGCTGTCGAAATCATTGCTTCAACTACAGACTCAACTCTTGACAATGTCATAATCAGATTAGGTGGTTTTCACCTTTTAATGTCATTTTTGGGAGCCGTAGGCTACATAATGAGTGGGAGCGGTCTTGAAGAGATTTGGATGGAAATTTATGCGAAATCTTCAATCCCACATATGATAACAGGGCATGCTTATGCTAGAGCTCTACGGGCTCACTTTTTGACACAGTTGGCGCTGGGAGTTATTCTGCTTGAGATGGTGGACAACGTACCAGAGGAGGACTTGCTTGTACTTAAAAAACTCCACACTGACTTCCTCACAAATGAGACTAAAATTGATGATGTTAGTGCTTCAAAATCACTGCAAAGACTAGAAACAGCGTTAAACCAAACATGTGATGCAGAAGAAACTCGTAGTCGCACAGGAAAGTTGTGGGTGCTATATTTTAGATTAGTTGCGCTAATGCGCCTTTACATAAGATCGGAACGTACTGGTGACTTCACGCTTCATATATCTTGCATCAAAGCAATGCTTCCGTACTTCCATTCCTCAGGTCACCTCCAGTATGCAAAATATGCACACCACTATGTCCAGGAAATGGAAGATTTACCACAGGTTCTAAGTAAAGACGAGCTCGAGAGATTCATTTCTTTAGGTTTCTTTACAGTTCGTAGGATAGAAAGGTTCTGGGGTGGAAACTGGACAGATATGGTGATTGAGCAGGAGCTCATGCGTTCTTTGAAAGTGTCAGGTGGACTTATCCATGGAAGAGGCGTCACTGACAGTAACTTAGCGAGATTTGTCCTAGCGCGTCCAGCCTGTTCTGTTGTCACGAATGCGTTTGAAAAATTGTGTCACATAAACTCTGGAACTACAGAACAACATGTTGAGCTACGCGATGCTCGGCAATCAAGAGATGATAAAGATTTGGACAAACTACTTTGTTGGCTAAAGTCACATTCGCCTTTCAGTGGTGACATAAATGGAGGTTTAATTTCTTTGTCGACTGGAACAGTTGCTGACGCTAAAATAAACCCGGAGACCGCCACAGAAACAGGTCTTCTTGCAATGACTCAAATGACTGGCCAAACGTTTGGTGATGTAAAACTTAAAAGAAAAAGTAAAGTTACTCCTCTTGCTGCTATTTATGCCACTATCAAAGTAAGAGGTCACGATGTTATAGAAGTGAATCCGAATCAACTGTTTCTTAGAATATCGTGTATTTTAAAATCTCCATCTGACTATGAAGATTACATGGCCTTTGAATTGGCTCCGAGGCCACCTTCTCTCTTTAACGGAGCAGCGATGAGAAAAACAGCTAAGTCAGCACTTTGTGATGTTATAGAAATGAGCACACCTACCCTTCATAGTTGGCCTCAAGACTGTGTTTATGTATTGGACGGAGGACATTTGCTTTATCATGCTGTTTGGCCTAAGCCTGCCACATATGAACAAATTATTTCAGGATATGTTGAATTTATTCGCATCCATTACGGTTCAAGTGTAACCGTAGTTTTTGATGGCTATGAGGGACCAGCGACCACAAAGAACCAAGAGCAAGATAGAAGAGCATTCAATCAAGAACAATACATTTCGACTTAAACATGACAGCATCAGTATTCACGGTTTTGCTGGGACAAGTTTAATCCTGTCATAATATAAGTGCTAAACCACAAACATTTATGACAATCCAAGTATTATCTTAAAAAACTGACATCATATTTTAGCAAATTTGGATTTAAACAATCGTATCATTACATTTACAGCGAGGACAGTATTTAAAGGCATTTGACCTATTATATTTTAGTTGATGATACATAGGTGAGATGACATGCCCCTTTCATATTACATGGGAAATGTTTATGTGGACATTAGATCCACTTAAAGTAAATTAATTTCTAAAGAAGGAAGTCCTTTAAGCATTGACGCATAAAATAAACGTATTTGCACCGGACACAAGAGATTTTTAAGTTCCATTCAAACTTGCAGTTGCTATTCATGGCTATATGCCGTTACGACATAATTTTAAGTTCGTTCAAATCCCGGAAACACAGTATATAATATTTTTAGTTACTAGCAAGTTACCAGCGACTTCGGCCACAATAAACTATTTAATAGCTTCTTAAACCCTATTAGTTTTATTCCTCTTTAAAATAAATCAAACCGTTAAAAATGTGGAACATCTTAGTTAATAAAAAATACAAATGATGTAAAAGTGTTGAAAGGCCAAGATTACAATATGTTAAAACTAGTAGTTCCCTGGGGTTTCTTACACAATTTTAGACAGCTGTCGTATGACCACTTCTGGTTCGCATAATTCATATTTCCGACACCAACGTTGAGATTTCTTTGTTCCTACGATCCAGGAAATATGTCTAAAAGTGTATACTTATAGTGATTGTATTTATTCCTGGCTTAATATATTTTGTGCCTTAGTTCGCTTTGTTACTTTGTTTGCTCGATCAAGTTTGCGTTTTAGAACAGTCTTTAAATTTATAGTAAAAGTTATATAGTAAATGCTTCTTTGATATCAGCTTTACAGTACTCACCAAACTCTGCATACTCAATATTTGCTAAAGTGTACAGTTAAAAGTAGATCTTTATTACCAAAACTTTTAATTTTCTTATCTGAATATTTTTGTTACCATGTGTTCAACAATGGTTGCATAAAAGGTTAAACAAGTAGTGGTTACTATCAAGCTAATTCTATGCTTTCAACACCAAATATAAATAAATTGAAAATAATGGTAAAATTATTACACATATGATTGTGCTATCATACATTTAAACAGAACAGTTTAACAGACTCGTATTATATAAAATTCTTGTTCTAATTACCTAATTTTTCCGTGCATTTTACGATAGTTTAATAGTTGTTTTAAAAGACCATTATAATCGTTACAGCAATTCTTAAGTTATAAATGGTGTATTACTTAACAATATACTTAAGAAAATAAACCCGACTTTCATTTATGCATTTAGCTTTTTGTTTCATTCTTTCTGTAGCTGTATACTGCAGCTAGTTAGAAAGAACTAGTAAAAACACAGTAGCCTAATGAATAATAGTTAAAATATACAGAGTATAGATCTCGAAACATCCGTTCAAGGACAGTAGAGTGAGTACGGCGATCCCCTGTCAAACCCTCGTCAAAAGAAACCCGTGAGTCGGACAGTAGGTCCACGGTCCCGGCCTGGGACCCACTGTCCATCCCTTAAGAAGTAGGTAAGAAATGCTTCCGGCAGTTTTACGACGTGGACCTACAGTCCGTTTACCGTCTGAGTCAGCTCATGCTTGTCGCGCTAGGAGTACCACAGGAGGCCTTTTATTAATGTCCATTAAACATCTATAAAGCAGAATATACATGTACAAATAAAACATTTTGCCTATGATGTTGCAATTTTTATTCTGACAAAACCATTCAGAGATTTTTAAAAGAAATTAAATTAAATCTTCTTTCCATTTTAAATTGGTGTAATATAAATTAAATGCAAGTCGTAAGTAAAACCTTGTTTGTTAATTTTGATCTCAGAGGCTACACTTTTCAACATACTCTAAAAAATCACAACTCAAATTGTAATTGTGTTAATTTTGCAAATTGAAACTGTCAAATAATAGGACTTGTTCTAATTTTAAATATGTAGGATTAATTTTTGGATAAAAATCTTTCTTGGATTAACTAATTTCAACAATGCATAACAAAATATTTTATTACATATGAGGTCGATGTGATCACACATGCTTCGTAATAAATGCACTTATTCAGTTCAGATTACAGTATGTTTTGAATACACCGGACCGAAATACTTTAGTACTACATTAGTTATAAGATTAAATGAAATAGACTACGACTATTTCAAAATAATATTATTGAATTTTTGAACTCAGTATCAACCTAAACTTATGGTTTATATTAAAAATTAAATATTTTTTTCTGTTGTAACTTACTTATTATAATATTGCAAACTAAAAGGTACTTGTGGTTTATTAATTTTGTGTGTGAAAAATCATTTGATCTCTGTTTACTTGTAAATTAATTTTAACGCCACGGAATGCCGACGTTATTTACGTCTGGTATCTTTGCTTTTGTATATATATTTCACTTAGGCTAAGTATATTTAAACGTTAATACTTGTAAATATTTTTTTCACTTCTTGCTGTCCGTATACTGTATAATTGGACAGTAATTTTTCCAACAAGTACTATGTTGTAACCTTTACTTTAGAACGAAAATAAATCATTATTATCATACACATTTCTTTTGGTTACAGTTAAAGAAAAACTATTATTGAGATCTAAAAGAGGAAGCACATGAGGATGGCTGAAAGTGTTATAATTTGTGTGATTTATATTATTTGGCGGCTAATGACTGTTTCTCATATATTCACCCGTCAATAAAACTATTCCAGCAGTTTATTGTAAAAATGTAGGCCTATTTTCAAATTTAAAGGTGAGCGATTACACTGCACACAATAACCATCATGTAACCAAGAAAATAAGTACTGACCAACATGCTTTTGCTGTAGAAACGTTTTAAGAACAGTGATTCTTATGTAAAAACTCACAGATTTTTTACAACTCACTTTAACATTGGTTGGCACGGCGCTGTTCAAGATCTAAAAACAATTAAAATCTGGGTAAGTTCATTTACAAATACGGCCTCTACCCAAAATAAAACTGAGGGAAGTCTACAAACTGTTCAAACACCGAACAATGTGGAAAGAGTGAGAGTTGCCGTTAGTCGCAGGCCAAAGCAGGCGGCCTGATTGCAAGCTTTGGCTAGGGTTTTCAAAAACAGATCCCCGCTAAGGATTTTTCACCATGACATTCATTTTTATCTTTGCAAATTCAAATTATGCAAGAACTTGTTATTACTAAATACATACAATATTGTTAATGTTAGTATGTAATAATACAAGTTCAGGTCTAGTACACTAAATAGGTATCTGAACGTCCATTAAACAATAACTGTATTCTTTTTCAAATACGCATGTCATTCATGAAGAATTTAAAACAATCTGATCATTTAAAAAATGTATAGGTACATGATAAAACTTGTTTTAACTAAAACCAAAAAGTATTCACATAGTCCACACATAGTTCAAAATAGCATGTTAACAACAATTATGCATGTACGAGTGTGAGGACTAATTTTAAAGCGATTTCAATTCAATATACAACATGCAAATTCACAATAACATAAAGCTGATGTGTACAGAAAATAAAAAAACTACAATCAATTCGTGATAATTAATACCTGTTCTACTATTATTTCATTAACAATAACAATCTATTTTTAAACATTATAAATACAGATATACACACAAAGGTTAATTAATTAATACAAACGTGATTAGCACATAATAGGTTTTAAAATACCAGTTCAAACAATAGAAACAATGTTTCTTGGTTATCACGGGAATTATAACTTTGGAGGTTGGTACAGGGAAGGCGGGTTACCCCTCCAGCGGGTGTTTCCCCCACTCTCAAATCTGTGGCGCTATGAGCTGTGGCGCTGTGAGCACTCCGGCCAAATCTTTGGCGCTATGACCTGTGGCGCTATGAGCTGTGGCGCTGTGAGCATGGACCCGATTATTTATTCGGTTGTGTTGGCGCTGTGAGCACTCCGGCCAAATCTATGGCGCTATGAGTTGTGGCGCTGTGAGCACATTCACGTTGTGGCGCTGTGAGCAAATTCACGTTGTGGCGCTGTGTGCTTAGGCACTATGAGCCACCACCGGACATTCTTAGGGTTCGTAATAGAGATATAAAAGTAAAGATACTACCTTACTTTACTTTTAATAACTTTTGTTATAAATTTAAAGTACGTTATAGCAACCACGTTAATTTTCTTTTGACCCAAGTCGGCAATTTAGAATTTTGAAAATATATTTATTTTCTAGATAAAAAATAAGGGATTTTCAAGTATGGAATAAAACTACTAGGAATTAAGTAAATAAAAGGTCACAGATATACACATTTGGACAGATATTCTCGATCGTGGCAACAAGGTAAACTTAACATTCACGTCGGAAATATAATTCACTCGAACCAGAAGTGCACATACAAGTGTAATACTTCTGATATTGCATGCGAAGCCGTGGTTAACTACTAGTATTAAAAAGAAATATAGACTTACCTATAGCACATAAGTGCAACTGTTTATTGCTATATGTTTCAAAATACAACACGTATAAAAATTGTATCATAAACATAACTCTTTTTATAGAGTATTATAAACATATTCACAAGAAATAACATATGAAAGTATTATTTATGATTACTGTATTCCAACATTCAAACCAAATCACACGAAATGTTTCAATAAACTCTAGTGTCATTGCTATGATCAGTTAGAATATACGAAGTTGTAGGAAATGCGAGAACAAATATCGGTCTGACCTTGTTATGTGTTTGGCCGTTGTACGAAAGCAGATAATAACTTCCAAAACGGCTTAGTTGTAAGCGTTATCGCTAACAGATTACCCTGATAATTCAATGGTTGTATTGACTGCAATCTGCATGTTACTGAATAATTTAAAAATGTTTAATTCCGTCTCAACCAGTTTGTAATCTCCATAGTACAAAATTAAATATATATTTGATCACAATGAGTGGTCACGATCATTTTTTACTTGTATTTACAGACCATTATCATTGAAATCGCCTACATTTACAGATCATTGTCATTAAGTCACCGATAGTACCACGTTTCCACGGCTTCTCGAATTATCACAAAGCAAATAAATTGGTACATGCGGACATCACTACGTGATACCGCAATATAACAGGTAAGGACGATATTCAATACCACGTTCTCAAATGGCAAGCAAAGAGAAACGTCGTATACTTAAGTTGCTTTTGAGATTATATCAGCCACCAACCGCGCATTAAGCAGCAGGTATAAGTGGCTTTCAAAATATACCAATATCAACTTCAAAATCCCCTTTCAGCCCAAGCATGTAATTGTCCAGAAAAGAAGAGCATTAATAGAACAACACTCAATATTTTAAAACCGGGAGGTCTTTTCCATCAGATGATAAATATTGCAAATGCTACTTATTTCTGTATACGTTACAATTGTAAACCATTGCGCTTTACTTTATTGCAAAAATACATTTAATTTTTAATTATTGTATCAACACTTAGATTATTTTTTAATAATTATTTAGTTATTGTCGTCCAAAGTCTAGGTAGATGAGCCTAGTGTCAATTTACGGAATTAACATGAGCGAATCACCTGGTGGCTGTAGTTGGAAATAACTCAAGCTGGGGTCTATTGGCAGTACTAATGCCATCCTTTTGACAAAACAGACCTTATGGCATTATCCACTTTGTCTTTTGGTCGCATATACATGTACATGGCTGGTGAAAGACATAATTAAATACGTCTTCCAGGGATTGCCTGTGTTTGAATGCCGCCAAAAAGATTTGTCTTTCACAATGTAATGTAATAGTACAAAAATTGTAACGAATAGTTAATATGTATATGTATTAGTTAATATCAAACAGGCGTTTAAAATATATTTTACAGAACTGTAAATATATTCTTATAAAACTAAATTATAACATATATCTATTGATTATGATATTTCAATTTATAATATTATTTATCAGGTCACACTGAATAAATGTGCATAGAATATTCAAACTTGATTCTACTCGTAATTTGCTAATTATACTTCGTCGTTTAACCGTTTACAAGTTGTCTCAGTTTGTCATCTTTCATTCACTTAGTACAAAACACTGACAAACCTCTCAGTGCATTTAGTAATAAAAGAACCTTTGCGCTTAGGAACATGGTGAGGAAATTCTCAATGAATCCTCAATTAGCTGTTAAATTATTTAGAATTATTTATCGTACCTCATTTCTTTTATGGATGAAGCGATATATTATTTTGGAAATTCCTTAAAGATGTAGGCTAATAAGGGAAACAGTACAAACTTTCAATTTCGTAACACTTCTAAGGACTTGACACCACTAATATAGCATTCTGTAGCATCTCATACATCTTAAACTAACATGATTAATGCCTTTAAAGTACTCATCTTTCATTTCTTGAGTTGTGTGGAGACAATATTCTCCCATCTCGCTATCTCTGGATCAATAAGACCACCAGAATTCAGAAGGGCATTTCCATTTATACTTTGTGACACATTACGGAAAATCTAAACTGTTTTTCATAACAAATTTACTAATTTAAATATGATTAGATAAATCTTAAATAAATGATAAGTATTACTTATTAATACAACAATCTGGATCTAGCAATTTTCTTTTACAATGTATGGCGGAATGACATAAATTCAGCCAAAGAAGTTTGATTATATAGAAGGTACACGCCGCTACAACACATTTTTAAATACTTTTGTAAAATTGCAATTATATTGTTATAATCATATAAATTAAGAACTAAATTATCTCAAGCATTTTCTGTATAGTTTTAAAACACTGAATATTGCCTTGTTATCAATCTTACGACACACATTTTGATGCTTTTTGCTTCCCAGATATTCCATAAAATATCATTCATTCATTCTTTTCTAACAATTTGTTTTGGGAGGCGTTTATATGTAAACATGCTACTTGAGGGTATTAAACATCTCGAAATCCCAAAACATTTTAAATTTCCGTTAAAACACCTTATGGTATACAAGGCGATTCACTCTGTCGAACGGTCATGGTGGGAAGTTGGGATGGAGATTCTTGTGCTTCATTAATAATGAAAGAAATACCCAGCTTCAACATCGTAAACCTAGACTTTTATTCATTATATTATAAATAATACTATGTTTACAATGGCATGAGTGTATTAATTTATGCTGTGCAGGGGTGTGACTTCAGTTGTTGCTATAAAGAATGATTTTGTTATTCTCACAGTCCAAAAATATTGGCAAATCATTAATGCATTAGAGAGGTTCTTCATCTTCTTCTATGGGGCGGCTTATTGCCATGCACTTATAAAAAAGCCTCAAGGGCCTTTTGCGCACCCCGGAAGGACACCAAGGGTCCGACCAGTCTACGGTTTCAGCTGCTCTACAAACCGCCGAAAACAACCGATCAGGTCCTCCTGAAGAAATTCGCTACCCTTGTACAAACTACCATAGCGCACCGCTCCCTTGCTATTGCAGGACAGTCAAGTACCAGGTGTTTACCAGTTTCCTCCTGTTCGTGAAAAATTCGACAGAGCGAATCCTCCCGAAGGATACCGACTCTGTGGAGATGTGCCTTAGGTAATCATGCCCCGTAATCAAACCCAAAACCCGAGAAGACATCGATCTACTTAGTGAGAGAAGGTCAGACGCCACCCTAATGGATATTATACATTATTATACATACATTTATCTAACAGTTGGCATTAGTTCTGCCTGCAGGTAAGGATATTATGTTAGTTTCAACAATAGCCCCTAGAAGGCTCGCTCTTGTTAATTCCGTAATTTTCACTAGGCTCCTTTCCGTAGACATATAATTAATTATACGTTTATTGAAAAATTAATGTACTTTCGGTGACTTCAGTAACAACGACATGTAAATATTGGTGACAGATTGAATGACCAGCGACAGCTCTCAATCCCATCACTCAATGTTGTAGGATGGAGGTTTCGTCGTATTTAAGACGGAGTTAAACATTTTGGAAACATAATTGAATCAATTTACAGTTTAGATTAATATACAGGTTTCCATCAATACAAATGTTAAATGTTGAATGGTCAGGCCACCCTGTTAGCGATATCGCTTATAACTAAGCCGTTATAATTGCCATCTGCTTTCAACAACGACCAACGATGTAACAGGGTCAGATCAGATTTGTACGGTAATACTAATAACCTTTTCCATTATTATGTCTTATTGATCAAAATTTCCTATTCTTTTATGGAGATAGCGATTTTTTATTTACGATTCCTCAAAATGTAGGCTAATAAGGACAACAGTATAAACGTTCACTTTCACAAACCTATTATGGACTTGACACTGCCGATAACATCTCGAACATGAATAAATGAATAAATGATTTATTTCCATCAGCATCATACAACAGAAATTGCAAATACAAAACCTGGAAATTGACTGGCCACGTGACCAGTAGTGTGGCCAGTTTTTATAAGGCAATGATAAAAATACAATAATATTTTTTTTTTTTTTTTTCAATCTAGCACATAAAGTTTAAATATTCAAGAAAGACACTCTCTGCAATGTTTATGCTTTCAAACTATAAACTAGACTATTTAAATATTGCAATAACTATTCAATAATTAGAACTGTGAAAAGGTTTTTCAAATGTGCGTTAACATTAATTTATGACATATATTGTATGCTATGGAAATAATTAAACTATATTAACTAATTACAAGATTCAAAAATTCTACATCTTGCGTTTACCTCATTTAAATTATGTTCTTAAACGTATACTTTCATAATATCTTTCATTTCTTGACCTGTGTAGGAACAATAATCTTTCGTCTCACTTTCTGTGGTTACAATAAATAAATATTCATAAATACTTATTAATTAATCAGTCTGCATCTCGTAATCTTGCCTTCCTTCAGATTAAGAAATTACATAAAATGGCAAAGAAGAATGACTATGAGAAAAGAGTTTAAGACCCTACTGCAATAATGTTTGAAAAAAGTTTTTAAATTTATAATATATTGTTACACTAATATAAATTAACAGTACATTTATCTTACTATCTCAAGTTTTTTTCGGTATAACTTATATAGACTGATATTCCCTTGTTATCAGTGTTATAATAGAATCATATTTTGAAGTGTTCTGCTTTACGGATATTACATAAATATATTGTATCATTCCTCAATTCTTTTTAAACATTGTGATGAGAAAGGCTGACCTAATGCTTCTTGAGGATATTAAACATTTTAAACATGGTAGTATATTAACGTATACTATACAATTGTGTGTTACAGTTAATATTAAAGAGAATGTTGCTATTATTATTATTCTCCCAAAACATTGTAATTATATCTTGTTAATTCTTTAATCCATTAGAAATGTGATAAACTTATTTTATAGTTATAATTTAATTCAATTTTATACATAATATAATACGTATATACGTATAGATATATAATTATATATATATATATATATATATATATTATATATATATATATATATATATATATATACGTGTGTGTGTGTGTGTCTTAAAGGTAACATTAGTACTGCCTATAGTTAGAGTAGTTATGATAGTTCCAATCATAGCCACCAGGTGACTCGCTCTTGTTAATTCGGTGATTTGGCACTAGGAGCCTTTTCTTAGACATTGGATAAAAAGAACTAATTTTTATTTAAAAATTAACTATAATTTTCCTTTTACTTAAAATTGAACATGTTTTAGCATTATACAAAAAGTTAAGTTGCTAGAATTATAATATAGATAAAAGTATAAATGTGATTGTTTAATAATTATCATCATCGTAAGCAAGATACGTCGCGGTTTTAAAACAACGTATTTTATTTTATTAATTCTGTTATTTCCAAAACAATCCTCGCGCTGGCACTAGTTTCCAAAACAACTGTTGCGTCATGTTTAGGAACTAGTGTCGGTGACAGTTACTTGCATATAATAACAATAGGTTCAACGGCTACATTCTAGTAGCAGGTATAATTGTATACGGTTTAGAAGTTTCCTCTTTTTCAGGATTCTACATGAAAAACCGATCAAACTTACAAGTAAATCTTAAGGTGTCTCGGACTTCTTACACAAATTAAAGTTCAGTATAACAGTGAGACACTTTTACCACCAGTGCAGCTAGATTGTAATCTTGTTCTATTCTTATTACCGTAATCCTGCTACCACTTTCTAGATAATTGTATATAATGTTGTTCCTTGCCTGACGTGTTCTGTCATTCATCTCCTCCAGCACAGGCTCGACCTCAACTCCACCACTCTGCAAAGTCTTTACCTAGCTCTCCAGTAAAAGTACCAAGTTTCTATTTCTGAGATGTGGTTGAGCAGAGCGGTTTTGTAATTTATCAGTCATAGCTGCCACTTCATGTTTATGGAGTTTATACTTGCAGATATGTTGTTCAGATTAGCCTACATAACCTATATAATACAAGCGACGTTTGGGAAGAAAGTTTGCCGATGCGACCAAAAGTAACCAGTGTTCTTATTAAACAATTTCTTGAAACGATTCGACCAGCTATTAGGATGCATTAAAATTTTATTTTCGTTACAATAGAAATAGAAGAATCAGTCTTCTTCTTATTGAGATGTACTGGTCTTTAGTACAAAACAATAGGAACACTAGTCCTCAGGCGTCTACTTGATCTACAGCCAGATAGTAAGAGCCTGGTTTAGTGCTGTATTACGTTCGTAGTCATTGGCAGACACAGAATGTTGCGCATCCCAAAGAGAACATGACGACTTTTATAAAAGGATCCTCCATTAATTTGTAATACTTAACATATATAAATATTTGTAATTCCATTTAATTCAGGTAGAATCACGTAACGTGCACTGACTCACGAAATCGCAATATACAAAATTACTAGCAATCAGTTGTAAATTTATTAACACGTTATAGGTAAGGTAGGTATGTCTTGATCAAAATTATTAAAGCTGATTGTTATAATCAAAACATCGGAAATATGTTAAAACCAATAATTTGCTTTGTACTGAGGATTAGCAGTAATTTTGAATACTTAATTGAAGTTATTATATTTGTGTTAAAGCATGCTATTAAATCAAAACGTCATTGTAATTTATGCCAGGCTATGGTAGTGTACGAACAAATAATTGTACATGTATTGTGCATTGACAAAGAGGCTTCAAGCATATGAAGTTATCGATACGAGGTTTGGGTTCCTTAACAAATTGGACATGCTCTCTAATGATGAGGTGTCAGCAGCAAGTTAAACTATAATAGACAGCTACTAAGAAGATGTAGACGAAGAATTAAGCAACGATATTTTACAATTCAAGAACTTTCCAACCATCATCCAATCACGTGACTTGTCTACGAAACGTCTCTCGCTAACTCGCTGTTATTAAAATCAAATATGTGAAGTTGTTAGCACTCTAGTGAGTACTTGTCTATTCTCTTATACAACATAATAGAATGCCATATCACCTCTCACGGTACAGGCTTCAGTCATAGCCCAGTCAATCTAGGTAAAAAATCATGCAAACCCGGAAATGCGAGGTATAAAGCTGAATTTTGGCACAGATGTTCTTTATGATATCCTTGACCATATACTAAAAGTCCCCTACCGTCCCCTGTGTGCTTCTTCCGGTATAACGAAAATAGGGGGGCGAATATTACTTAAACGCTTACTGCTTTAGAACGGTAAGATATACAGAAATATAAAAAAACTGATTTAGATTCAGTAAAATGTGGCCATTAATAAAGGTCATGTGATAAAATGTGATAACTGTAACCGTTAAGCATTAATAATTAATTTATTTATTATTTATATATAATTTATATATATTATATTTATATATTTTGTTTTACTTTCTTTTTAGCTAGAATTGTGTTATAATGCTATATTCTAGTGTTATTTCTTGATGTAACAAAGTTGTAAAAAGCTCTATTACATGTTAATAAAGTATACACAACTTATAGACAATCGTGAGTGTTTACTTAATAGCGAAGCCGGACGCCCGCCGCGCCGCGCCGGCACGGTGCGATGACAGCGGTCGCGGTGCGGCAGAGGCACAGTCATCGCTGACAGGATTCAACGTGAACGGCGTGTCGCGCATGCGTTCTTGAACATGTTTACAACTGCACTGTAGTTGAGGCGGAGTGCCCGTTCTGTTTACACCCAGTGCGTGCGTTTTGTTAATATTTCACGTTTTGTGCGTGCGTGTCTTTTGAAGTGATGTTAGTGTACTTTCAGATTGGTTGTATTTTTTGCATTAAATATGGAAATAGATAGTTTTTTGTGTGCCCATGGCTTTGGTGCTGGTTGTGATTCTAAAAACACACTGAACATTGTTAGCGTAACTGAGAAAGGTGTAGAAGGACTAAAAAGTGCAAGTGAAAAAACGCGGAGATGGCTTACATGACAAGTTTAGTACAGTTACAGACCTGAAAGTTCATGATGTTTGCCGAAAGAATTATACCAGACCTACAAGCATTATGAAGTATATATCTAAAAATGTTGGAAGTGAAGTTTCAAGTGAACCGTCAACCTCGTATAGAACAAGATCTACAGAAGTAGAAGGTTTCGATATTAAAACTCATTGTTTATTCTGTGCTAAGCATATAGATTTCCAAGCAATAAAAAAGCGGGCTTTAAAGTATAGGAATTCAGCTCATCACGTTGAAACATTGACAGTGCAGACTAGAATTCTCAACATTGCTTGCATTCGTGGTGATGATTGGGGCAGAGAAGTAGACACACGTGTCCGTGCAGCCGGTGATCTAGTTGCTGCTGAAGCCATTTACCATGGAAACTGTTTAACTCAGTTTTTTAAGTTAAAAAAAAAAATACGAAGTCCGATGATAATGATTACAAACATGATGCCTTTTTAAAGTTGTGTAATAGGTTAAATGAAAACGACGAATGCCAGTACAGTTTAGGAGAACTTTCAGATATCATGGACACCTTTTTGGATGGAAAAGATGGATATACTACTAAACATCTAAAGAACAAACTTATTGACCATTATGGCTCCGATATAATTATTACTGACATACCTGGGCGCAGTACAATAATCAGCTTCCGAATGGCAACACATAGAATTTTACATGATATGTGGTATGAAGACAGAAAATCCAATCCCGAAGAAGAGCAACTGAGGATAATTTCTGCTGCTGCTGAAGTAATTAGATCAGACATTCGCGGCTGCGTTTACAATCTTGGTGAGTATTCTACATTGCACCCTGATTGCGTGGATTCACAAACTCTAATGTCTTTAATACCTAAGTCCCTTCAAGTATTTCTTAATACTGTAGTTAAGCATAAGGGCACCAATGAAGAAAATACTGAACTAAAAAAAGCTGCGATAGGCCATGCTATTATAAGTGCATGCAGGCCACGCTCTTTCTTATCACCACTTTTGATAGGTTTGAGCATGTATGTTCATAACCATTATGGTTCAAGGCTTTTGGTTGATATTTTGAATAGACTTGGTTTCGGAGCAAGCTATACTGAAGTACAGCGTTATGAGTATTCTCTTATGGTACAAAAAACGGTAGAAAGTTCCCAAAAAAAGCTACATTCAGTTTGTATATGATAACGCGGATGTAAACATCCGAACACTAGATGGAAAAAATACCTTTCATGCAATGGGAGGTATTAAGTGTTCCACTCCTCAAAATACTACTAAGCCTAGCAACGTCACACGAGTCTTATCAGTTCCAACAGCTGCAGAAATAGCTAAAAAGGGCTCCATTCAGATTTCTTGGTATAAAAAACCTGCAACATCAGGTCTGAAAAGAAAAGTTATAAAAGAAATATGTTCTCCATCTGACCCCAAAAATGAAAATCTTAGTACATCCATCGATGTTTTATGGATGGTGGGCTCTTGGAAAAGTCTGTCTCCTAGGCCGTCTTGGAATGGTTATATGCAAGGAGCGTTTCTGGGATCTGGATGTGGAGTGAAAAGCAGCATAGAACCAGTTCCTTTTATCAACCTTGATCCAAGCAACTTGAGCACAATCTATACGGCACTACAATTTGCAGCTGAACAATGTAGAAAGAATGGTCCAAAAAAAGTTGTTTTGTGACATTTGACCAGCCTCTGTATGCAAAAGCTGTCGAAATCATTGCTTCAACTACAGACTCAACTCTTGACAATGTCATAATCAGATTAGGTGGTTTTCACCTTTTAATGTCATTTTTGGGAGCCGTAGGCTACATAATGAGTGGGAGCGGTCTTGAAGAGATTTGGATGGAAATTTATGCGAAATCTTCAATCCCACATATGATAACAGGGCATGCTTATGCTAGAGCTCTACGGGCTCACTTTTTGACACAGTTGGCGCTGGGAGTTATTCTGCTTGAGATGGTGGACAACGTACCAGAGGAGGACTTGCTTGTACTTAAAAAACTCCACACTGACTTCCTCACAAATGAGACTAAAATTGATGATGTTAGTGCTTCAAAATCACTGCAAAGACTAGAAACAGCGTTAAACCAAACATGTGATGCAGAAGAAACTCGTAGTCGCACAGGAAAGTTGTGGGTGCTATATTTTAGATTAGTTGCGCTAATGCGCCTTTACATAAGATCGGAACGTACTGGTGACTTCACGCTTCATATATCTTGCATCAAAGCAATGCTTCCGTACTTCCATTCCTCAGGTCACCTCCAGTATGCAAAATATGCATACCACTATGTCCAGGAAATGGAAGATTTACCACAGGTTCTAAGTAAAGACGAGCTCGAGAGATTCATTTCTTTAGGTTTCTTTACAGTTCGTAGGATAGAAAGGTTCTGGGGTGGAAACTGGACAGATATGGTGATTGAGCAGGAGCTCATGCGTTCTTTGAAAGTGTCAGGTGGACTTATCCATGGAAGAGGCGTCACTGACAGTAACTTAGCGAGATTTGTCCTAGCGCGTCCAGCCTGTTCTGTTGTCACGAATGCGTTTGAAAAAATTGTGTCACATAAACTCTGGAACTACAGAACAACATGTTGAGCTACGCGATGCTCGGCAATCAAGAGATGATAAAGATTTGGACAAACTACTTTGTTGGCTAAAGTCACATTCGCCTTTCAGTGTTGACATAAATGGAGGTTTAATTTCTTTGTCGACTGGAACAGTTGCTGACGCTAAAATAAACCCGGAGACCGCCACAGAAACAGGTCTTCTTGCAATGACTCAAATGACTGGCCAAACGTTTGGTGATGTAAAACTTAAAAGAAAAAGTAAAGTTACTCCTCTTGCTGCTATTTATGCCACTATCAAAGTAAGAGGTCACGATGTTATAGAAGTGAATCCGAATCAACTGTTTTCTTAGAATATCGTGTATTTTAAAATCTCCATCTGACTATGAAGATTACATGGCCTTTGAATTGGCTCCGAGGCCACCTTCTCTCTTTAACGGAGCAGCGATGAGAAAAACAGCTAAGTCAGCACTTTGTGATGTTATAGAAATGAGCACACCTACCCTTCATAGTTGGCCTCAAGACTGTGTTTATGTATTGGACGGAGGACATTTGCTTTATCATGCTGTTTGGCCTAAGCCTGCCACATATGAACAAATTATTTCAGGATATGTTGAATTTATTCGCATCCATTACGGTTCAAGTGTAACCGTAGTTTTTGATGGCTATGAGGGACCAGCGAACACAAAGAACCAAGAGCAAGATAGAAGAGCATTCAATCAAGAACAATACATTTCGACTTAAACATGACAGCATCAGTGACTCAGGCTGAATTTCTTGGTAACGCTGCAAATAAAAGCCGACTTATAAGTGAACTGAAATCACATTTTGATCGAGCTGACTTTTCAGTTGTACAAGCTGTAGCAGATGCTAACTTTTTGATTGCTTCAACAGCTCTTCAGCAGTGTTCTAAAGGTATGAAAACAGCTGTGGGTGGTACAGACACTGATCTTCTAGCACTTCTTGTGCATGGAGTTAAAAGTTCTGATACATTATTCTTCATCAAACCAGAAGGCAGTAAAGGTTCCTACAAAGTTTACCCAGTAGCTGAAATTAGTAGTAACTTAGGGAATATGAAAGACTGTATACTGTTTGCACACGCATTTTCTGGATGCGATACAACATCCGCCACGTTTAGAAAAGGGAAGAAAGTGCCATGGAAAGTGTTGGAAAAAAGTGCGGAACTTCAAAAAATGTCAAACATTTTCAAAGATCCAACTGCTGAGCCTGACATGTTAACATCATGTGGAGAACAATACTTTCTTGCGATATACGGAGATACAAAGTGCAAAACATTAAATGAACTAAGGTACTTTATGTTCAATAAACTGATAGCTAGACAGAAGATTACTTCAAGCTTTGATTTGTCTGTTTTACCACCCACTTCAGATGCCGCACGCTTACACACCTTGCGGGTTTACTATCAAGTGCAGAAATGGCTTGGGAAGGATCTGGATCCATGTTCATGGGGTTGGCTTGAAAAAGACGGTGTTCTTGTACCACAATCTATGACTTTGCCACCGGCACCTGATAAACTCTTGAATTTCATTACATGTGATTGCAAGAAAGAGTGGTGCCCGATCGTGGTGATTGCATAAGGTCAGGATTAGCTTGTTCGGCAATGTGTGCTCATTGTCAAGGCAGAGACTGCAACAACACACTGCAGACAATTGATTTTAGAGGAAGAGGACGTTTATAGTAACTAAAGGTCAGTTTTAAACAAGATAGTGGATACAACACACTGTTCAATACAATTGCTTTTTGACATACGGTTTGTACATTTTAAAATCATTAAAATAAATTAAAATTGGGTATCATATTGAATATAGTTAATATGATTTGTACAAATATTATTTTAAATTAATAATATTTTATGATTGTACTTAAAAATGTAATTGTTAAACCATTAAAATTTTACTGTATTCTGTACATTATTTATTTAATACCATGCTAATGTTATACTTTTTAGACCATTGACCACGTTCATTCTACATACTTAAACTGGAGTTTATTCATATACCAGATTATTTCCCAACTGAAATATACATTTAAGGAAAGAAAATAAAGTGTAGTGTTGACGGAAAACCATTGATAAAATAAAAATATAGGAGAAAAAAACTTCAGTATTAAAACCTTAACAATAAAGAGTAAATCAACATTTTTTTGTTGGTTAACAATTTTTCATGCACTAACTAAAACTGATTAAAAGAAAATCATCATAATATTTTGTAGCTTATATTTTTCTGAATTAAACACAGTTGTTATTTTTCCTCCATCTGCTTTTGTTCTCGATTAATGTGCGTTTAAGTAAGCCGCGCCCCCCTCCCCCCCTTTATTTTCGTTAAAAACGGGGGACGCACACACGGGGGACGGGCGGGGACTTTTAGGATGTGATTTGGTATACCATAAACGGACATCTGTGCAAAAAATTAGCTTTATACCTCGCATTTCCGGGTAAAAACCTAGATTGACTGGGCTAATAGAGAAAAAGTGTCGTCGGGAATTGACCTCAGCTAAAAGGAAACTAGAGGACCATTATGAACAGCAGGAAGACCCTGACAAACCTGCACATGGAGCTGGAATGCACTAGGGTGAGTTTATTGTCATATGATAACCTGCGTTTTGACTTTAAATGCGTTTTCCGGAAAACGGTGTTGCCCTACTTTTTTTTTGTTTTGATTGCCATATATAAATACAGATTTAAGGCACAGGAAATTATATTTATTATTTTCAGTTCCAAGTTACATATGTTCAAAACAGTAACTTTTTTAAATTTTTTATGCTAAAATATAAAAATTTAAATAAATAACTTAAATATATGATACCTTAAAATGCTGTGCCTTAAATGTACAACAATATATGCATAATAAAATAAAAAAAGGTTTAAGTTTTTATCTGTAACGGTTTCTTAGACAATGGTACATAAAGTTGTACTATTTAACATTGGAAAGATAGGGTAATCCGACTCCCCTTAACATAGTCATTCTTCTTTGCCATTTTATGTAATTTCTCAATCTGAAGGAAGGCAAGATTACGAGATCAAGAAATGAAAGATATTATGAAAGTATAGGCTACGTTTAAGAACATAATTTAAATGAGGTAAATGCAAGATGTTCGAGATGTCTCTAAATGTTATCGGCAGTGTCAAGTCCATAAAAGGTTTGTGAAAGTGAACGTTTATACTGTTGTCCTTATTAGCCTACATTTTGAGAAATCATAAATAAAAATTCGCTATCTCCATAAAAGAATAGGAAATTTTGATCAATAAGACATAATAATGGAAAAGGTTATTAGTATTACCGTACAAATCTGATCTGACCCTGTTACAATCGTTGGTCGTTGTTGAAAGCAGATGGCAATTATAACGGCTTAGTTATAAGCGATATCGCTAACAGAGTGGCCTGACCATTCAACATTTAACATTTGTATTGATGGAAACCTGTATATTAATCTAAACTGTAAATTAATTCAATTATGTTTTCCAAAATGTTTAACTCCGTCTTAAATACGACGTAACCTCCATACTACAACATTGAGTGATGGGATTGAGAGCTGTCACTGGTCATTCTATCTGTCACCAATATTTACAGGTCGTTGTTACTGAAGTCACCGAAAGTACATTAATTTTTCAATAAACGTATAATTAATTATATGTCTACGGAAAGGAGCCTAGTGAAAATTACGGAATTAACAAGAGCGAGCCATCTGGTGGCTATTGTTGAAACTAATATTAATAATACCATTACCTACAGGCAGAACTAATGCCAACTATTAGATACATGTATGTATAATATTGTATAATATCCATTAGGGTGGCGTCTGACCCTAATGGATATAAGACCCAATGTCTTCTCGGGTTTTTGGGTCAGATTACGGGTCAAATGAATACCTGAGGAAGCATCTCCACAGGGTCAGTATCCTTTCGGGAAGATTCGCTGTGTAGAAGTTTTGACGAAAAGGAGGACACTGGTGAACACCTGGTCTTTGACTGTCCTGCAATAGCAAGCATCTTAATAACATCTTTGGTAGTTTGTACAAGGGTAGGTAAAGCCGGATTTCCTCAGGAGGTCCTGATCGGTTGTTGTCGGCGGTTTGTAGAACGGCTGAAACCGTAGACTGGTCGGCCCCTTGGTGTCCTTCCGGGGTGCGCAAAAGGCCCTTGAGGCTTAAGTGCATGGCAATAAGCCGCCCCATAGAAGAAGATGAAGAAACCTCTCTAATGCATTAATGATTTGCCAATATTTTTGCGCTGTGAGAATAACAAAATCATTCTTTATAGCAACAACTGCAGTGACACTCCTGCACAGCATAAGTTAATACACTCATGCCATTGTAAACATAGTATTATTTATAATATAAATGAATAAAAGTCTAGGTTTACGATGTTGAAGCTGGGTATTTGTTTCATTATTAATGAAGCACAAGGATCTCCATCCCAACTTCCCACCATGACCGTTCCACAGAGTGAATCGCCTTTTATACCATAAGGTGTTTTTAACGGAAATTTAAAATGTTTTGGGATTTTGAGATGTTTAATACCCTCAAGTAGCATGTGCACATTTATAACGCCTCCCAAAACAAATTGTTAGAAAAAAATGAATGAATGATTTTTTTTTGGAATATCTGGGAAGCAGAAAACATCAAAATGTGTGTCGTAAGACTGATAACAAGGAAACATTCAGTGTTTTTAAAAACTATACGGAAAATCCTTGAGAATAATTTAGTTGTTAATTTATTTGATTATAACAATATAATTTCAATTTTACAAAAGTATTTTAAAAATGTGTTTGTAGCGGCGCGTTTAATACCTTCTATATAATCACACTTCTTTGGCTGAATTTATGTCATTCCGCCATACACTGGAAAAGAAGATTGCTAAATCCAGATTAATAAGTAATACTTATTATTTATTTATGATATATCTAATCATGTTTTAAATTAGTAAATTTGTTATGAAAACCAGTTTTAGATTTACCGTAATGTGTCACAAAGTATAAATGGAAATGCCCTTATAAATTCGGGTGGTCTTAATGTTCCACAGATAGCAAGATGGGAGAATATTGTTTTCCACACAAGTCAAAGAAAATGAAAGATGAGTATTTTAAAGGCATTAATCATGTTAGTGTAAGATGTATGAGATGCTACAGAACGCTATATTAAGTTGTGTCAAGTGTTACGAAATTGAAAGTTTGTACTGTTTTCCCTTATTAGCCTACATACTTATAAAATATTGTTATATTCATAAAAGTAATAGAGGTACGATAAATAAGTCCTAATGTATTTAACAGATAATTGAGGATTCATTAAGACTTTCCTCACCATGTTCCTAAGCGCAAAGGTTCTTTTATTACTAAATGCACTGAGAGGTTTATCAGTGTTTTGTACTAAGTGAATAAAAAGAATGACACACTGAGACAACTTGTAAACGGTTAAACGCGAAGTATAAATTAGCAAATTACGAGTAGAATGAAATTTGAATATTCTATGCACATTTGGTCAGTGTTATATATGATATTTATAAATTGAAATATTATAATCAATATATGTATATATATATATATATATATATATATATATATATATATATCTATAAGTAGATATGAATGTTGAGGGTTCTAGCTCACTTTTGGGACAGTCAGAAAATCAACGAAAATACTGTTTAAAGGACAATAAACTAATCTGTAACTCACGAATGAAAAATTAACCGAATCTATAGCTGTTTTACTGTTTATTGTAGGCTTCTAATTTCTTAAGCTGTTTTAATGAAAAAATCCAGAAATCTTAATGAAAAATCTATAAACGGAAATAATGAAATTTGCTAACATTCGCTCAACAGAAAATAAGACGATTTTTACTGAATTTCTTTAATATCGTTCTTAATCACATCATAGGCTAAAAATTTTCTCAG